>NC_142192.1:3347500-3440000 GCF_026936395.1 Plectropomus leopardus
AAAGATACAGTTTTTGCAGTATGTGCGTGTATTTCTATGTGATGTATACAGTGGGCTGCTCCAGTGGCTCTGCTCTTTCCCCCTCCAGAGCTACCTTCGTGCAGATTGCCATTTAAAGCGGTTGAATAATTGAGGAGTAACATTTGCGGCAGCCTTCCTGGTGTGTGTGTGTGTGTGTGTGTGTGTGTGTGTGTGTGTGTGTGTGTGCGCGTGTGCGCGCGCATGCGCGCGTGCGTGCGTCCGCTAGGAAGAGTCTGAGAGAGACACCTTTTTGGAGCAGGTCACACACACCTGCTAGAGTGGCCATTATTAGCTATACGATTATCATATCACATACAATAGCCATTAAAGCAATTGCAGTTGAATCTATAAAAATTAAGGCTTTTTTATGCAAAAGATAACACACAAAATAATACACTTCTTATTTTCTTGTAATGAGCACCAGTGAGATACTGTATCTTCAGAATCATTACTGAACAGCAGGGGTTTTCAAATGTTTTTTTTTGTTTCATGTCAATAACCCAAAACAAACTCAAAGAATAAGGCTTTCGTTATTTTGTATTTTTCTTATTGTCAATAAATTCCATCAAAAGATCTGAACAAGCTGGGCATTGTAGTTTTTAGTAAATGTAACTCAAATTGAGGTAAATCATGCAAATGTTTGGAGCTATTTTCAGCTGTGGATGAATACACACATTAAGAATAGCTTATTTTGGTAGTTTTTGGACGATAGTGGAGCTCTACGGCACAGAGGAGTAACTAGGCATTGATTTTGGACACAGTACTTGTTTGTATGATCAATTTCTTGTTGATTTATGGCAGGGGTCTTCAACATTTTTTAGGCCAAGGACCCCTTAGCTGAAAGAAAGATGAAGCAGGGGCCACCCTTTCACTGGTAGTTTCTTAGCTGGACGATGTGTCATTTTTTTGCTTAAACAATCTATTATGGCTCACAAGAATGTCTGTACACTTAGACTAATAATACAACTAACAGAGCGCTCCAGGGATGACGTTTTTCTAGGCCGACGCAGAAGTTAGTATGACCTTGGTTCCCTCATCATCCATTGGTTGAAAAAAAGTTTTTTCAGCTACTTAATCCCTACAAATAACAACCACTTATATGATTTTTGAAGCATTAATGCTGTCACCAGAAGTAAAAAACTAAAGTTAGGCTGTTATAAACTACGCTATGGTTGCGTTGCCACCACAATCAGACCTTAAAGCTGTTTAGACACATAACACAGTGGGGTATTTACTGATGTATTTTATGTCGTAGAACACAACATGAAGGTTTCTTCAGCTTGTGTTTACCACAGATATTATTTCAGGCCTATAACCAAAAACTTGTTAAAAAAAAACCCCATTGACTTTGAGATGAGAAAACAGGGAGTGCTGAAATGCTAACTCATTTCCAGGTTTTAGGACTCATTAATGGGGTTGTATTTTGGCCAATATGTTTCATAGAACGTAAGTGTTAGCTAACTTGTTCCCATCACCATGATGGATAGGTGCCACATGGTGAAAAAAATGATGCCATGCAGTGATCTAGTGTTAGGTTGCTCACATAATCGCACAAGGATTCACAAATAACAGTTAGCTTATCATTAACATTGTGTACTGTACATGAAATTGGTTTTATGAATAGGCCAGTTTATTTTTGCTACATTAAAATGTGTTGGAAAATACACAATATGAATCCAACATATTGTTGGATTGCGTTAATGTGTATTGTCAGACACATTTACATTTTTGAAAAAAGAAAAATAAATAATTAATCATGCAGTAATTTGGCAGCCCCCCTTCAGTTACTCTGAGGGCCCCCTGTTGAAGAGTTTATGGTCTTTTCATTGAACCACCAGCCTTTGAACTACTAAATAACTATTTAGGCTGGATTTTAGGTGACTATTTTCCCTTGTGTATTTTGTATTGTATATTTCCTTATGGAAATATTTTAGATGTGTACAATTAAAATGAAATCAAACAGATCCTCATTTTCCAGACTCCCCTCAGTGACCTCTCACTCCTCATCCCAGAATCCCAGTTTGAAAACTGCTGCGGAGACTGAATCCAAAAAGCCGCCCTGTTCATTAGTCGGTAAATGTGTGCGGCCATTTTGTGTTTCTCTTGTAACAGTTCATAACCCTCACCTCTGAACCTCCGCGTCTCAGAGGTAACCCAGGCCAAACCTGAGGATTAATCCCAAAAATGGCCGCCTCGCCAAGCTGTTTATCCGCTGACCTCTTATGAAGAGAGGGTCCCGAACCTGAATGAATACTGTTTCACTGGCAAACACAGGCAGACGCAATTAATCAAAGCCGTGTGTGTGTGTGTGTCTGTGTGTGTGTCTGTGTGTGTCTGTGTGTGTGTGTGTCAAATTTCAGGCCGCACACCTCACGAGTGTGTTTTCACACTGTGCCGTGTTTCTTTAACCTCTCCTAGACTCCTCCAGGCCTCACTGGGAAAGGAATCACAACAGACTTAGGTTACACATGTCCTACAGGGTGTGTGTCTGTATATGTATGTGTGTGTGTGTGTGTGTGTATACGCCCGCATGCCTGTGGGTGTGTGTGTACTCCAAGACCCTCCATTTTAACAAGGATTAGCTCTATATTTTGCTTTCATCAGTTTTCTGATGGATCCCCAAATATGTCCGAAATCAAATTGGGACAAGCGGCGCCCTGTGCGGATGTTTGCCCGGTAAAGCCCCTTCTACCTGAGCGGGTTGGAGGTTGTTGAACCTTCACTCAACAAGGGACAACACCCCTGCCCACACACACGCACATACACACACACCCAAACGTCCTCTTAAGTCATTACAATAATCCCCCTCAGTCCGGATCTGGAAGCAGAGCTGGGACTCTTCGAACTTTCGATTAAACCAGACGCTGGCTCTCTGCAGCTCAAACAAGAGGCCACAGCAGACCACCACTGGTGCTGTAGACAGTAAAAACACATTGAAGAAGAAAAAACACATGGGGACCGTGCACAAATTTACACAAACACACACATGCACAAACACACACAGACACACACACACACACACACACACGGGCGGGAATGTAGGTGCTGCATCAGTTATTCTTCATGAAATATACAGTTCAAAGCTGCAGCAGACGCTAAAGCTGAACAGTGAGCGTGCATAATGGCATTTCCATACTGTGTCACACAAATGTATATTCACAATACACACGCACGAGCGCGCTCAGAGATGCCGGGGCACTATAAACAGCTCTTTATATCTCTCCCATTCAAATCGATTTGCTTACGGTCGGCTGCCAAAGGGACCAAATCTAACTGTTTCCCCTTGAATACATTAGACGGCGAGTGAGGTTGGGAAGTGATAATGACTTCCCCTGCTGCTCTCCCTCTCTTCTCCTTGCCCCCCCCCCCTTTCTCCCTCCCCATCCCTCATCCCTCCACCGCCACTCGTCTGCATCTGCGTCTCAGATGGGGATTTTGACTTGTACTTTTCTGATTGAAGCCGGACGGACTCCATCTTTCTCCCTATTCCCTCTCTAACTCTTCATTCCCTCTCTCTGTCTCTCACTCGCTCAGTCGTCTTTATCCTTCAGGCCAAGACACTTTGGCCACGCACATCAGGGCTGTGCGCTGAATAGCTGAGAGACCTCTGGACACAATATGTCCGAATAGCTGAGGATCAAGAACACTGGACACATAATGTCATCTGCAGGAAAACTGCTCTCACTACATTAGTATAATCAGGTTTAACTTACTGTGTGTGCTGTAAGAAAGGTAAAATGTCATAGAATACAGACTTTTATTAAATCTCCATGTATCAAATCAATTCAATTTGATTCATATCGTTCAAATGTATCCACATTTAATAAGGGAATTGATAAAAAAAAAAAAAGACTATTGGTATTGCACATGTATAATAAGAGAAATTTGCTGTATTAGGCAATCTTGTAATCCTTAAATAAAGCTTCTGTTGAATTTAAATTTCTGACACACATCCATATTATTTTAAGCACACTTAATGTATAAAATATGTATTAGCAGCAGACTCTCTTTAAATAGACAACAGTAAGTACAGTATTTGTCTTTCACCACCTCACTCTATGAATGATCCCTCTCAGGATATTGTGCTTCATCTGGTTAAAGTTTGATGCATATTTTTGAGTTTTCATCAGGAAGGACCGGACCTGACTTGTTTTCAAGTGTAAGATGTCCAAATATAGAAAGGATATGACACAACCCGCAAGATATGATGCACAAGGCAACCATGGGGTGAAGAACACATTTTTTTTTTTTAATGAAAAATTATCGGAAAATTTCCCAAGAAAGGGACGCATTTGTTTTAGTACCTGATAAAACGTCAACATTTCAATAGGAAACAAACCTGTAAATCGGCAGTTAGTTTGGACAACAGTTTTTTCTTCCCAAGCAGTGATTTTTTCAGAAACCTTTAATATTCTGAGGTTTAAAGTCCATATGTAAAGTACATATGGTATTTCTTAATTTCTCGAGGAATCTCTAAATGTAAGCATTTGCAGTGACACAGCCACTGCCAAATTGGTTGAAATATCCCTCATGTGGACAATATATGTATGGACATACCATGTAGCTGTAGCAATGTCAGAAGAACTGTAACACTTTCTTAAACCAGCCTCCAGTAACTTTATTAACCTGAACCAAGCTGCAGTGCTGACAAAGTGTCAGCAAGTAACATGTGAACACACTTATACCAGTTTGTGTCAATTTATATTCCTCATCAACTTTGTTTAAGTTATCATATTTAGTACGACTGGAAAATGTGGTATTGTTCCCACAGAATCCTGGGAGTGCTTGATTCACAGTGAATTACTTTATTAACCTACCTGAAATGTCTAATACCCGTCTCTGAGCTTATTGTTTTATCATTATTTTGGGGGGAAAATGACACAAAATTTCGTCAGTATTTGTTTAGGAAGTTGAATTTTTATTTTATTATCTTTTTTGTGACTCTAAAAAATAAGCTTTTCAAGGGGCCCCTGGAGCAACTGCCTCTATTGCTTAATGGACAGGGTAACCAACATCAATCAGTTTGTTTTTCTCCTCAGTCAGAGACACGTACATAAATGACCTGACCATTTATAGCAAACAGTTATACAATTAGACTCAGAAAATAAAGCTCTGTTGCTCTTTAAAGGAGCTTTTAAAAATTACGACCGCTAACAAAAATTCTACAGATTCTACAAATTCTAACTGCCCCTTAATAAACATATGAACATTTAGCCTAAGTTATATGGTGGAGGTTAGGGCTACTCAGACAATTCTATTTCAAGGTTCAGTTTAGGGGTGGGTGATATATTAAATATACTTGATATACTCCACTGGTCCAGCTTGTTCCACATGCCATGTATAAATCAACTATATCGCAAACATTGAGTGTAAGTTGTTATGTGGTTTTTAGAAGCCATGGGCGTTTGGTTTCTCTCGCTCTCTTCTTTGGCTCTCTGCTTTACACACACACACACACACACACACACACACACACACACACACACACACACGCACACAAACAAAGCAGGGCTTTTGCAGAGCTTCAGAGTGACTATTTAGTCACATTTTACGACCATGGAACACTACTGTGATTTGAAAATCAAAAAAGAAAATCAAACATCATTTTTGACAAAATACCTCAGTATCAGTAATGTGACAATGTTGTTGGGTTGAATATTAATGCTTTCACATGATATTTACAATATATAAGTTTTGATAATCATCAGTAATATGGATAAAATAAAAGTGGGTAAAGGTAAATAATAGAGGAATCTGGTGGGTTCAGAAAATGTCAGCAATTTACTGTAATACAGCCTTTAAAACTGTGAAAAGACAATACTTGATATGACAATACTATGATATTACAATATACAAAAATTGAAGAAATATTAATATCAAGATATCAATATAATATCAATATGTTGCCCAGCCCAAATTAAACATATTTTAGTTTTGTTGTAAATTTAAGCACTTTCCTTAACTGATTAATCTGTTAAACTGACGATCGATTAATCGTTACTTTAAAAGAAAGTTAAAAACTATACCAAATGCGTTTTTTCTTAACAACTCACAGCAGCATACTGCATATATTTTGACAGCATTTCATAACCTATTGATTAATCAATTAAATTTCACTTTCTCAATGAAACTCGACTGATTAATCGATCATCAATTAATTGTTATCATCCCTATTTTAATTGTTTCAACTGTGCAGCCACTCAGAGGTGAATTTTGGCGTGATTTTTTTTTTTTGGCAAAGTTTGTTTACACATATAACTAGAAAACCAGGCACAAGGGAAGTTAGATTTTCTTCATGGCTTTATGTACAGGTAATGACAGTGTCATTCTTAAATTCATTATTCAGAAATTTATTGGTCCTCAAATCTTAAAATCTGACCACCAGCAACAGAAGGAGAGAGAGATTGAAAGAGACAGAGAGGACTTATTGTACCAGTGTTAGCAGATGTACAGCAGTGGGATGTGTGACCAAAGCTCTGTCAAGCCTGCGGGTATCAACACAATGGGGACAGACTGTCATCCCCCCTGGCTATTAATATTACATTACTGTCACTTCAGACCAATCTCTCAGTTAAAGAGTCCTGTGTGTGTGTGTGTGTGTGTGTGTGTGTGTGTGTGTGTGTGTGTGTGTGTGGGTGTGTGTGCGTGTGCGTGTGTGTGTGTGCGCGGTGCAGAAATAGAAAAACAGAGTTAAATTCGCAGCTGAAGCCAGATTATTCTTTGATCCATTATGCAGGGAGGTAGGAGCTGGTCTCCCATAAATGACTGTTGAATTATGTAAAGCAGCGTGTGCGTGAGAGGGGAGACCTTCATGGAGAGGTGGAGATCAGGTAGGACATGACGGTGATGATGACATATATTGGCCGGTGAGGTCATGTCTGACTCTCAGGGAAGCCCCCCAAAACCCCTCGAATGGCAGAAAGCATCATCTGGCCAACATGTGGATGTGGTTTAGTAGTGGATTACCGCCTGTCGCAGCACTGCTACACTCTGTTTGTGTTTCTCAGTCGTCTTTGTTCTGTGTGGAACACAGCCTGTGTGTTTTCTCTCTCTGCCCTGTTTTTCATTAGGGTTGAGCTGCTTGGAAGTCTGATGCCAATAAGTCTTTAAAATGAAACTTAAAGAATTGAATGAATTTTCAACGCCTAATTCTATTATTGTCATATTTTTCTGTATTTTCCTAAACTGCTTTGTTTTCTTTGTACTCACTCTTCATTACAGAAGAGCCTCTGATACACACTTTATAGCATTGTGGGACGATAAGCTCAGAGTGTTTCTCCAAGGTTTGTGAGGGTTGGTTAGGTTGATTTAAGAATGGATTATCAATATATCCTTAATCCATATTTATGTGCAATATGCACAAAATTCCATGTAAAAACAAATCATTTAAAGGGATGCGACAGCTGGATTGGATGTAATGTAGAGACTTGAGTCGTGTACTAGAACAGTGGTTCCCAACTGGTCCAGCCACAGGGTTGGGGATGGGTATCATGAATTTGTTTATTGATATTAATACCATTATTGAGACTCCTTAATGATCCGAGTCTTCGTTGATACCCACTATCAACACTTTTCTATTATTTGGTTGAAAGTAGTTTTAATTGTGTATCATAAGATAATTAGAGCTCATATTAGGTTGTTAAACAGCTTGTTACTCTTTCTCTACTATCTATTTAATATTGCTAGGAAAACAAAATTCTCACCCAAACAACTGTTTTATTCAAGTTTCTCACCAAAAACTAGTGATGCATGATAATGATTATTTCAGTCGATACTGATAACTGTGAATTTCCAGCTTCTCATGGTCGAAAAGATACCGATAACCGATAATTTCTTTTTGTGTGTTTTTCATTACCTTAGGGTATGAAAGGCTGAGATGTGGTGAGTACAGATTAATTTAATTTGTGTGTTTTCATCAAAACAAAAAAAAACAAAACAAAAAAAAGACATTTCAGACAAAAAACTGTGAAAGAGCAAAATCAATTTCATTGAGATATATATATATATATATATATATATATATATTTTATTTCCCTGTTATGTCAACTTGAACTTGTACAAAAATAATGCCGAAAATAAGATTCTGTTTGAGTTATAGTGACTATAAAGTGGAACATTCCCTAAGATGCACCACAGCTACAGAACAGTCCCTGAGTAGGCCTACCGGCTTTGGTGTGATCTCTGAATATTTACATGTTGTTCTGCTTGTTGGGACTTGGAAGGAATCAGACATCAGATATATGTTTATTCTTTCAACATAACCGAGCTGGAAACTCACTACGCCTGAACTCAAAACGCGTCCAGCGTGTCCTCTCATCATGTCACTGTCACACACACGGAGCAGGAGGAGAGAGAGGGGAGACAGCTGCTGCTTACAGCAGTTCAGCGGTTACTGTAAGCAATGAGCATGGAAATAAATGACAGTATATTTCTTCCTTGTTCCCTGATGATCTAAATAAGTCTCCTGTTGCTTTTTTTCTAAAACAATGCCGCTGAGTGGGTCCAAAAAGCTGCTAAATGGCGATAAAGCCTTAGATCGTCTTGTTTGTTTGTTTTTGAACGTGGAAATGTTGTTTTATTGCACAACATCCGTAACAGTGTCCAGTACACTACAATGAAAACACCGATTAACAGAAAATCTCGTCAATGGCGGGGAAAGAGTTTAAAAAAAAAAGAAAGAAAGAAAAAGAAGGGGCATCCAGTGGGTCAGTGGATAAAGCAGGTACCCCATGTATGGAGGCTGTGTCCGCAGGTTCGATTTCAGCCTTGGCCCTTTGCTGATCTAGCAGGCGCAGCAGTTTGATGTCACGCGCAGCATAATGCAGTGTGTGTAGTACTGGCGGAGTGGGCAAAACCTGAGAAATCAAAGCAATTTATGCTTATTATCGGTTCGATTTAGCAGCCCAAAATTTTATTATCAGAATTATTGGTATGATGTCATAAGTCCCATTATTGGACCCGATAATAATAATGATAATAATTATTATTATTATTATTATTATTATTTATGATTTTAACATTTGATCACTATTTTTAACTGGCGGGACTTGCTCCAAGGTTTGGTTGTGCTTCCCACTGCTGCTGTGAGTGGATGATGATGAAGACTAGGCCAGCTGTGCCATAGCAGCTGCAGCTGACAGTGTTGAAGGAGTTTTTTTTTTTAACCGAAGACAATTGTTGGTTCAGCATTTAGGATGAATTTAATGCACTGTGTTGATGTGCTTGTCTATGGAGGTTGT
The DNA here is from genome assembly GCF_026936395.1 of Plectropomus leopardus. Lineage (NCBI taxonomy): Eukaryota > Metazoa > Chordata > Actinopteri > Perciformes > Serranidae > Plectropomus > Plectropomus leopardus. The sequence goes on from NC_142192.1 coordinate 3,356,761, forward strand.
GTTATTTTGCAACATTAATTGCATTTTGCTTCCTCCTTATCTTCTACTTTGGTAAAATGTAGCCAACTTTAGACCTCTTCGCACGTTCAGCCATCCTTGCACACAACTGACCACCTGATTTCCTATTGGCTTGGTTTCATACCTGTTGGCTGGCAATTCAGTTGTGTTCAAAACTTTGTAGGACAATTGATGTATGCGGACCAGTAATTGGATTTAAATGACATGACTCGACTTGAGATGTAATGTTAGGTTATGGGATACCTGGGACTCGACAGCAGTATTGATACACTCGAACGTTATTGATTTTGAGGTTTTGAAAAAAAGATTTTTGATCCCTATCCCAGGGTTCAGACTTCTCCTAAGTCATTAGTTCAAGGTCCACTCATTAGATAAATACCATATATTTGATTTTATTTCTCAAAATGTAAACATGTTGGCTTAGAACACAAAGAAATAAACATATTGCAAGAGTTAACAGAAATGGCACTTAAAAATAAAAGCTCTGTGCTGGATATTCACTGTACTTCAAAATGAAGTCTGTTTATTATTTTTTTTTACAAACTTGACACGTTCAAGAGTCACTTTCGGTCCATTCAAAAATGGACCTGTGGCCGACTTTTAGACTGAGACCCACCAGTTGGGATCCACTGTACTAGACAATGTGACGACTCAATACATGGCATTTCAAAATTGCTAAATTAATTATTTAAATTAATGAATGAATTAAGTTCTGTAAATAAATTAGACCATGATGATGATGATTGACAGCCACTGCACAGCAGGGCTATTGTTTGTGCTGTGTTTTGCCTAATTGAGACTACATTTCCCATATACATTGGAACACTTGCATAAAAATGACACCATGGCATTTTGTGATAAAGATTATGTCAAAGGTGTCTGGGGATTTACTATAAAGGATGAGTAAAGAAGTGCCATAACCAATACAAAAGAATTTTTTCAGTTTGTGCTGTAAGAAACCCGCTTACTGTTTTCTGTGCTCTACATTTATTACCAAATCCTCCCTGACCTTATCACCTGACACACACATACACACACACACACACACACACGTTAATTGAATGGATAGTCATGAATATGCAAGTTAGTCATCATGATGAAACATTTTAATCATCCTCTTTAGTACTCAGACTTACTTTTATCCTATCACATGCCTAACTTTTCAAGCGTAATTTCATTTGCTCTACCAACTTTCTTTTACATATTTGACAGCCAATCATAATGTAGTATTGCTGTAACTGTGGGGTGGGGGTGGGGGGTGTCCAGGCTCAACCTTTGCTAAGAGCTTTGGATGAATCCAGAAAACATTCAATTTAAACAATGGAGTGTCTAGTTACTTTTCTGTTTGAAAAGTCACACTGCAGCTGTTCAGCTATTTACACTGATCCCAACAACATGTTATTATGGTGATTTGATTAGCTAGTACTCGCCACATTGACGCACCAAGGTTGAAAGCTAGCACTAGACAACCTTGGATACTCTTTGAGAGTAAATTAGTAAATTTATGACAAATGTACTGACAAGAAGTCAGGTGACTTTTACCCCTTTACCACTAAAATTAACACGTGTGCGTGTATTTTTTAAAGAAAGGTAAACCTGCCAAAAGTAGGCTAAAGACTGCTTTTCCAGTAGAGCAGAGCTGTGTATGTGGCTCAGCAGTAGACACCTTTCTGTGTGTGTGTTTGGGTTGTTTTGGTGTGTCACGTGCGACATCATGGACAGACTGGAGAGCAGGTAAACAGTAGAATGCAGCGTGGACAGAGGTCTGTGAGAACTTAATGGTGGTTATTTCTCTTTATATATTTCTTACTTATTCAGTCTCTCTTTCAAACTTGGTATAGACTAATTTAAATCAATGTTTTGGAGCTTAAATGTAATCGGCAGATGTAAAAAGCTAATGTTAGGCTATAAATGAACTACACTGCAGTCGCATCACGAATGGTGCTAGGCTGTAAAGCTGTGTTCGTCGCAGCTCAAAGTGATGATGTTCTGTAGTCTCATTTAGCCACCTGAGTGGTTCACTGTGTATTGTAGAAATAGGTAGTAGAAATATACATCATGTATAAATATATTGTATCTCTGTTTTACAGTAACAGGTTGTTAAGTAATTTCACAGTGTGAATACTGTAAAATTACGCTACATTTTGGGCATCTATGCTGCCAGCTCTTCATTTACATTATTTACAGTGTAGGGCTTTTGCCTCGCTTACCATAAGGGTTGGTAAACAGTTATACAATAAAAAAAAGGAATCAGTTGTGCCCAGTTTTAAAAAAATCAACTCTGAAATAGTGTGACCTCCCTTGGACCCCTTCCTGCCTCTACAGCTGCTGTGAAATATTGCATAAGGGCTGCCAGTTTCAGTGGTGGTCTTGATGTGAAAATAAAAATAAAAATACTTGTTGAAGTGTTTAATAGCGACACAAGGTGTTTTAAAAATGAGACAGATTCCCCAAAGAAATTTCCCACATCTTTTTAAAATGATATTGCAGCACACGCAACTTTTCAAGAAAACTTGCAATACAGATAAGCAAACAGACTGACACACACACACACACACACACACGCACACACATAGACACACACACTGAGCTTTGTGGGGAATATGGCTGGAATGTGAGATCGTCAACAGAGCATGTGGAAGGGAAGAGGAGGCAGCAGCCTGCCAGAGTGTTGTTATTCAGGTCCACACGCCTCGGCATCTGTGTCAGCTAATGAGAGAAACTCAGCTCTGTTTCATCTAGTCTCCCTGGACCAGGAATTAGCATCTCCAAAGACAGACGCAGCAAGAGGGACGGAGGGAGGGGAGAGGGAGGGAGGGGAGAGAAAGAGAGAGCCACAGAGAAATACAGAGAGAGAGAGAGAAAAATAAGTGTGATCGACAGAAAAAGGGGGGAGAGAGGGGGGAGAGGAGACTGGCTTCCTAGACAGGGAGGTGAATATAAACACAAACTCCCTGTCTCTCTGTCCCTCACACACATGCTGTAGCATATTGACAAGGCAGAGTTAAGTGAGGTGGCGGAGTGTGAGACAGCCCTTAATAGGTCCCTGATGGACCCCCAAGATGAGAGGCCAGCCACTCAACACAGAGGGGGGAGACGGGAAGGGGGGAGTCGGGGGTCACAGGTCAGAGGTCAGCCGATCATTACACCCCCCTGAATCCACCCCACCGCCACCGCAACCACCCGCTCCTCTCCCACTTGACTGCACAGTGCCTAATGATTATTAACACGTTAAAACACTTAAGGAGCGCTGGGAGCGAACGCACCCCAGAGAGAGAGCGAGATGAGAGGAGAGGAGGGAGAGAGAGGGGGAGAGGGAGGTATGGTAATGATGTGCTTGCACATGATTTGCCGGATAGATATCACTAATCACCTCGTCCCTATGGTGACACCATAGGGACACACACACACACACACACACACGCATTCACACACTGTCACTAATACAGACTATACTTTCACACAGAAACAGCGATATCAACCTAATAAATATTTCTCTTTTGCATTTTTTTTCAAAGACTTAGTGCATATTTTAAAAGGCAGCTCATTTGTGTGTGTAGTGCATTTGATCTAATTGTGTGTGTGTTTGCTTGCGTGCGTCTAAGTCTGCGTCCCGAATTTTTGTTCTCTCGTGCGTGAACATTTGTGCAGCAGGTTTGTGTGTACACAAGTGTGTGTGTGCACGGACCAGCGGGGAGCCCTCTCATCTGTGCTTAGCCCAGTAAATGGTAAGTGATTGAAGGGTTTGATGTGGAGTGATTCAGCTGGGAGCTCGTCTGTCTGCGCCGAGCCCCACAGCTCATAATCTCATGTAGCGAGGCTTTTCACGACTCGCAAGCCGAAGCCAACTGAAATATTCTACAGCCGCCGAAGATGAACTCCAACCAAAGGAACCACCCACAAAAGTTTCCCGAAAGGGATGGTACCCTTCAGCGATGCAAAATGGGCTAATGAGATGAGAGTGAGAAGAGAGAGACAGAAGCAGTGAGGAGCTGGGAGTCCATAGCGAATTTATGCCACTTTTTAGAAAACAAAGATTGCAAAGAAATCTTGTCAGATCTTCTACAAAAAAAAAGGAAGTGGAATAATTAAACATTTTATTCCAGAATCAGTGCACCCAATCAACTGATATTTAGTGTCTTCACCTCTAATAGATTGTGATAAGGTTGGGCAATATATCAAATATACTGAATAATCAACACTCAGTCTTTTAGGTTCAGGTTACCATTTTGCACCTGTAGGTAGATTTGGTTTGCAGTACAAAGAAGAAAGGCGTGAATTAACAGTTTCAGACCACCACAGACAGCAAATACATTTTTGAATCTAAATAACAACAAAAAAACTCACAATGGCCTTAACAGTCAGCACAATATATTGGTAAAAAAGTCTGGATGAGGGGCGGTTTGTGTCACCCTATCTGTGGTGTCACTCTAATAACCGCTGTTTTTGGGGGTCCGCGAAAGCAGTTCTTTTTACCTCCTTTGCAGTTGAGCTGATACATTCACAGCTGATCAGATCGATAGATGAGAGGAGGTATTTGCAAATTTTTGTAAGTGAAAGAGAGATTTAGGCCCAGCAGAATGAATGATTTAGTTTCACTTTTAATGCGCCTGACATTATGCTGCATGTCTATGCATCTACTGTGCTCTAAATAACCCAATGGTGTTTTAATACGGCTCTTAATTAACAGTCCAGTACAGTAGTTAGTACCTGAGTGATTTACAATATCACAAAAAATGAAAGCTAGACATTTTTTATTCAGAAATATATTTTGGATGATGATAAACAATCCTTAATAATTTTACTAGGCTTATATGTCATCCAGACCATGAAAAATTACAGTGGATAAACTGGGGAATCTCTTCTCTGGATGTTATGGCAACAGGCAAAGGAACTTCACCCAGCTGAGTAAAGGACGTCAGTTCAGGCACTTCATCAAGAGATGGAAACCCGATGTTTGTCCAATCAGAGCTATCGGAAGCTAGCGGAAGTAATGCAGCAGCAAGTGAAGGTCCTGGAAGAACCTCTTGAGGCACCACATTGGGATGACTCAGTGTTGTTATCATCCAGAGGAGGAAACCCAATTCTTAGGTACATCTTCTCTTCAATGACAAGTGCGGCCTCAGCAGGTAAAAGTCTTGAAGGCAGTGAAACCTTCCATCCATCCATACTTTTTCTTCCACTTATCCAGGGCTTGGTTGCAAGGGCAACAGGGGGAGCAGAGTAATCCAGACAGCCCTCTCCCCATCAACGCTTTCCAGCTCCTCCTGGGGGACCCTGAGGTGTTCCCAGGCCAGATGAGATACATAATCCCTCCAGCATGTACTAGGTCTGCCACGGAGCCTCCCACCAGCTGGACGTGCCCGGAACACCTCTAGCACCTCAATTGGTCCCTTTCGATGTGAAGGAGTAGCGGCTCTAGTCTGAGCTTCCTCTGGATGTCTGAGCTCTTCACCCTATTTTGAAAGCCGAGCCCAGCCACCCTACGGAGGAAACTCATTTCAGGACCTTGCATCCATGATCTCAATTCCTTCGATCACAATCCAGAGCTCATGACGATAGGTGAGGTTGGGAACATAGATGGACTGATAAATCGAGAGCATTACCTTCTGGCTCAGCTCCTTTCATCACAACCGTCTGGCAGATTGCCCACATCACTGCAGACGCCACTCCAAACTACCTGTCCATCTCACACTCCAGCCTACCCTCACCCCGAGATACTTAAACTCCTTTGCTTGGGGCAGCAACCTTTACGCCAATTATGCAGACACAGCTCTCACTTTGGTTATACAGGGACCAGATGGCTCACAGCACTGACCCCAGTACCCCATATTCCCGCAATACCTTTCACAGGACTCCCCGAGGGAGGTGGTCGTAGGCCTTCTCCAAGTCCACAAAACATATGTAGACCGGATGGGCAAACTTCAATGACCCCTCCAGCAGCCTGGCAAGGGTAAAGAGCTGGTCCACCATTCCATGACCAGGACGGAACCTGCATTGTTCCTCCTGAATCCAAGGTTGGACAATCAGTTGGAGCCTTCTTCAACACCCTGGAGTAAACTTTCCCAGGGAGGCTGAGCAGTGTGATACCCCAGTAATTGGAGCACATTCTCTGCTCCCTTTTTTTGAAAATGGGAACCACCATCATCAGACTCTACCTCCTCTACGGAGGACATGATGACTGGGTTCAGGAGTTCCTCAAAGTGTTCCTTCCACTGCACGATAATATTTCTAGTACGTGTACGTCGAGGACTTGGAGGAAGTGGAGTCCTTGTGCTGAGACAAGACATGAGATAGGCCAGTTCTTCATCCACAGAAGCACTCTGCAAAAAAACAAAAAAAAAATCATACAGTGAATTGAATTGAACATTATTTCGAACATTTAAAAAATAACAAATGAATAAAGTGATAATTTTTTTTAACACTCAGACAAAATAATAGTGAACTTATATATTAGATTTTCATCAAACAGCATACATTTTACATTTCATCTCTGAAAAGGAGTAGGAATAAGCAAATGCTTTTTTAGTCCCGTTCTATTCTAACCTATTAATTAACCTTAAAAACAAATTGTCTGTGTGTTTCCGATAGCCAGCGTTGTTTACAATTACAATGTTTATGGCTCTTTTCGGTAATATGCATATTGCTTATAGCGTGCTTTTGTAGGTGTTGCCCCGGACCTCCACGCACAGTAACTTAAATACGGTAAAACAAATCTTTCTAATGGTGAGCTTTATTTATTAGATTTTATGCGCTAGCATCACACCCAGAAACTTATTTTCATTTACTCTTTCGATAATAACATTGTCAATCACAACTTTTACTTGTGTATTCATGCAAACCGATAACAAAACACCTGTTATTATACCAACTAGTTAATGTATTTTAATTGTTAGCTATGATATGATGTAATGTGCCCAGTAATCTCATCGAGTAAACCCTACCTGTCCATATTTTAAACCACTAACAGCTGGGGGAAGGCATTTTAAAGCTCTACACCGCCACTGCCTCTTCTTACTCTTGATGAAAACACATTTAATGTCTTCACCTTGTTAAAAACCATAACTATTACGACCCAATCGTACGAATGTTTCTGCAAACCAGAAATAGGTTACGTATGTATGTTATTATGTAGCAGATACATTAAAAGTCTGTTCCAAAAACATTGCAGTTAATGTGTGGTTCAGTTTAGGCACAAAAACAGTGGTTATGGTGAGGAAAAGATTGCTTACGTGCCAGTTTTAGGGGCATAATGCTAAGAAAACAGCAACAGTTTGCAAGTAAACACCCATGTTTGGTGCCTAAAAAGCCAGTCATTGATGTGATAAGCATGAAATTTGCAGACGTACTCTGGGTTTGCAGTAATGTCCAAATCTCAAAATTGAAATTATTTGAAGTGAACACTTATCTGTCAGTTTTACGATAAGAGGCTGCACTACAGTGCATTTTGCTGAGATGTGATCTTGTGGCTCCTTGTAAGGGCTCTCTAAAACCATGTATGTGATAGCTTGTTGCCTAAAAAAGATTATTTTTTTTTTTTATAGGGAGAGGCGTCAAGCACATATTTTTGTGTTTTAGAAAACTAAGTTAAATAAGAGTAACCTACCAGTAGTAGTAGTTGTCTTCAAATATCTCTGGGTTTTCGTGAAACAATCGCTGTGGTGCCATTGTAAGACTGACTGAAATAATGGAATATATATACATATACAGTCTTTGAGTTCTTTTTATCCCCTTTGTAGCTGATATACACCAGTTAGTTCTGACCAAGCAATTTGATTGGTCGAGAGGTGTTCCATGAGTGCTGATATACAGTACAAGATCACTGGGACTGTTAACTTTTAACTCTGCATGTATCACTGCACTTCATGGCTGTTCAAAATCCGTTAATTAGTGTAAGAGTGAAGGCGGGATATGTTTTAAAAGTGGGATATATTTATAGCATGGTGTAAGCAAAAGTTCAGACACCAAGTTGCCGCTGTTCACGTAGCATTAGAGTTACAAAAAGTTGTGAGGAAGCCCGGGAGGGGGGCAGCCGTGACAGACGGGCTTTAGTTAACCACCGTTCACTTGGAGTAAACCAGTTGTCACAGATGTTACAAGGATGTGCAGTGAGACAGGGACACACTTGTCTCACAACAACTGCAGCCTGAGAGACACTGACACACAATGTCTGATAACAGACTTGAGGTGACGGAGATCACGGCAGGGAGTGGACACATGCTGGAGTGACGAACTGTCTGATCAAACTAACTCATCTGAATCTCACAGGCCGACAAAGTGTCTGTTAACAGACTCTAATTTCACTGAAAACACAGAGATAAATGTTCATGATACTAATCAGCTGCTGCAGAACATGAAGACCGAGCTAACACAGATTAGCAAGCAGCATGCAGGAAAATGTTTATGTGTTGCTAGGCAACAGCTGTCACATCCGGCAGTTGTGGAACTATTTGTGTCGGCGGAGCCAAAAAAGTAATTAATTAAACAAACAAATCATAATCTGTTGTCGCTTGTTACTATTAACAAATAAAAGACGCTTGTAGATCTGTTGTATAAAAGCAATATCGCACTTTAGGTCACGTGTCGTGCTGAAGATAATCACATAATCATATAATTACATATATTATAGATGATATACGAGCACAACATCACTCCCTCTCGTGTGATGTTGCTTAAGTATCACTGGTGAAATGGATAATTGATCTGTTGATACGTTCACAGCTGATCAGATTGATAGATGAGAGGAGATATTTGCAGATTTTTCTAATTGAGAGAGAGCTTTAAGCCCAGCAGAATCAACATTTAGTTTCACTTTTAATGCACCTGATGTTCTGCTGCGTGTCTCTGCCTCTACTGCGCTCTAAATAACCCAACAGTGTTTTAATAAGGCTCTTAATTAACAGTGCAGCTCAATTGAGACTATGGTGGCCTGGCATAGTCTTTGTTATTAATGGGAAACACTGGGTCATGATGTAATGACAGAGAAGTCAGAAGGCTTAGCTACTCTGAATCTGCTGTGATTTGTGGGTGCAACATATACGCTGCTCTTGCCGCCCGGCAGACTCCGCCTACTTGGTGTACACTGGTGTATTAATGATGTGGACCCTCTGTTTGAACAGAGGCGAGATCAGATACATCTGCCAAAGCAAATGAAACAGAATCAAAAAGTTGTCTGGTTCACAGTTAGGAAAATAGCTCTCTGAGTTAGCATGATTCCTGTCTCATGAGTGTTTGTGGAGCAGTTTAGGAAAGGATGTGAAATAAAACAGGATGACAGCACACAGCTCAAGTTACAACATTTTCCATTATTGTTCACTCTCAAACTCTGTACCACCTCAAAGGTCAGCACTGTTAAGACAGCTGTACAATTCAATGTGTCAAAGCTCCTTGCAGATGAACTACACTTGAAATTGTTGTGCAAATTTAGCAGAGTATAGAGATGGGCGATATATTGAGCAAACTCGATGCATCGCGGTTTGTTCCATGTGCAATATATAAAATGACTATATCGCGAACATCGAGTATAAATTGTCACATCATTTTTAAAAGCCACTGGCAGTTTGGTTCTCTTGCTCTCTTCCACAGCTCTCCGCCCCTCTCTCTCTCTCTCTCTCTCTCTCTCTCTCTCTCTCTCTCTCTCACTCACTCACTCACACACACACACACACACACACACACACACACACACACACACACACACACACACAGCAGGGCTTTTGCAGAGCTCCAGACCCTGTCTATTTAGTCATATTTTGAGACCATGAAGCACCAGTGCGACTTGTAAATATTAGTCACATACGTATGAACTGTAGAGCTGTTTGTTTATTTTCAGCTTACATTGAATTAATCCTCACCCTTAAAGGTAACAGCCTAACTTAATGAGTGGTAGTGGCGGTAGTATGAGCAGGTGAGGTGTGTGTTTGTATTTGCAGTCCTCCGATCGCGGTTATTTAGTCACTTTTGGGACCAAAAAACGACTTACAAATATTATTAATTTATAAACTGGAGAGCTGTTAGTTTGTTACCCACTCACAGTGGATGAATCCTCACAGTTAAAGGTGCTGTGTTGAGTCCACAGCAAAACATCAACACTTCCTACCCGAGACAAGCCAGATCTCTCAAAATAAAAGCACCATATATCCCACTTTGATTTATTAAAACAAAACTGTTTAAAATGTACTTAATTAAACTTTATTAAACTTTCATATAATCGTATTTTATTAAATGTTATCATAACAGCAGTGTACTCCATTATATGACAGTAGCTACTTTATTTAACTTGATTGTAGCTGCAGTTCGTTTAATAATTTTGTATTTTAGTAGTTAACATGACTTTAAAATAAATTTAATTTTAATTTTTAAAAATATCAAGATATATATTGTGTTTTGTGATATAGCCCTAAAATATCACAATGAAAATTGAGTCTGATTAGGAGGATAGGTTATGCTTAAGTGTCCATATGAGGAGGTATTGTGGGTTCAGTATATTAACGCCTCTGTATGGAATCATAAAATGAGCCATATTTGAACCAAGGGTCACCTCTCCATCTGTCATAGATAAACTCACACCCAGCATTTCGGGACTGACATGAAGCATTTCATCTGTTCCATCAGAGAAGGTGTGTATGTGTATGTGTGCATTGGTGTGTGTGTCCCAGGGGTGCATTGTGTCAGTGGGGGTCAGCTGAGCGGCTGCTGGGGGAGGATCCGTCAGTGAAGTGGTCAAGCAGCCCCAGATGGGTTTCTAATAGTCTTAATCCAACAGGTCAGCGTGCTGGGCTCTGCCTCTCTGCCGCCCCTCGTAAACCTGGTTTTCCTCTCCTTCTGCCTCCTCTCGCTCCCTTTCAACTCCCCTCTGCTTATCTAACCTCCCCCCTTGCTGTCTCCCCCTCCTGTCTCGCTCTGCCTGTCTTTCCAGAAAAGCTGCAAGAAGCTAATGAGGCTTGGCTGGCGTTTATCCAGCCCTCTATCCCCCTGTGTGTGTGTGTGTGTGTGTGTGTGTGTGTGTGTGTGTGTGTGTGTGTGTGTGTGTTTGAGAGAGAGAGAGAGAAAGAGAGAGAGAGGGAGAGAGAGAGAGAGCAATCTAAGCATCTCCAGGCTAGATTTATTGTGATATTTGTCTGCATCAAAATAAATATTAACATAAATTGCATCTATAGGCAAATTAATACGGTGATTAGGAGATGGAGGATCAAAGAAAAAAGGAGCAAAGGTCGATGGAAAAAGTGCTCTGGAAGACAGGTAGTCACTGGCTGCTCGAAATGGGAATTCCAAGGTGGATTTTCAGGAGCGGAAGGCAGGTTTTCCGCCCCATTAAAAGGTTCCCAGTGCGGGGAGATGCGCTCCACCTCGGATGAGACGGCCCCGTTATCTCTCGGTGGAACAGACAGATGGGAAATCATTCCCGCTTTTCCCTGCGTCCGTGAAGCACCTGTCTGTTTTCCATACGGAGGGACTCTCCCCGAGAAACAAACACTAAACAGCCTCCTGGCACACGCTTTGATGCTGAAATCTACCTTTTCACAACCTGCGAATATTCTCAATACATCATTAACTCCCATTGCTGGAATTTGCAGACGGATGGAGCTAATGAGACACATTTCACAGAGTCAATTTCAAAACAGGTTCACAGTTTGACAGACCACTACGCCAGTGGTTCACATTTGATATAATTTACAGAGAGTAGCAACAGATAGGAAGCGAGGAGGCTGAGTAATCACATGTGATGCTGCTGTGAGGATAGAGACGGAGAAGAGACCTGTCACACACATCCATGTAGCAGTCATTAGTGCAAAGTGACAGTTTCTGGTGGCCCTTCAGTCAGCTGAGGTGTGTGTGTGTGTGTGTGTGTGTGTGTGTGTGTGTGTGTGTGTGTGTATGTCAGGGAGGCGAGACAGCGGGATGTAATGTATTATATCAACAACAGGTTCACTCCAACACCCCAGCCAACGTGACAGTGTTAATATTGCAGGATTATTATTCAGCCGAGCAGAGCTGAAGGTGTGATGACCTGAGCAGGTGACGGGACTAATTAACCACCATTTGACCCTGCCTGCCTCAGACAGCTGCTCTGTGTGTGTATGTGTGTGTGCAGTCACTGTGAGTGATGCCCAGCTTAAGAAATCTTTTTTTTTCTTCCTCCGCCAGTGAGGGTGTGGTAATTGTGTGTATGTGTGCAGCCACCCGTCCGTCAAATGTTTCAGGCATCAGTTTTCAGGTGGTATCCCACACATGACTTGATTTGCATAGAAAACAAATTAAATGATCCCACAGCTGTTGGCAAAAAATAATGGCTCGATTTTAAGACTCCGGGTTGAAGACGGTGGATTAAATCAGGTGTTAAGAGGTAATGCTGCAGTCAGTCAATAAGAGCGATGTATGAAAGGACCTTTCTCAGTTAATGTATTGAAGTGTGTGTGTGTGTGTGTGTGTGTGTGTGTGTGTGTGTGTGTGTGTGTGTGTGTGGGCTTCCTGCTGATATACTGTAAATATCATCACGTGAATGATGGGTAATCATCAGCAGGCAGGTGTCCATCAGCACAGAGAACATAATATGCACTGAGGGACTCTGCAGGTTCAAAAGGGGCTCCAATGTGACACATCTGTCATGTTCATTTACATATTTGAATGAGTTTTTAACAGAAGCCAGAAAAGACAGTTTAATGAACTGCAGAGAATAGGACCAGCCGGAAACTAAATCAAACTGGTGACATGATAGCAATACAGTATATGAGATAAATAGTGAGAAAAATTGAGCCATTTTGATTTGTGCAGATATTTTGGATTTGCATATTGATAATACTTTTTGAGGAAAAAAAACTGGTTATTTCTTAGAATTTGGCCTGTTTGTAAGGGCAAGTTGTCTTGTTGCTGTCTTGTCCTTTCTACGTTTTTCATTGCATTAATCAAACTTCTTGCAAAAATGTGAAAATCTTAGAATTCATTGATCAGCAGGGCCATTTCTAGGCATTGAGGACATAGGGGGCTTAGCCCAGATCTTTGTAGGGGGGCCGAGATGGATCATGCTTGGGAATTTTTTTTATGAACCAGGACTGTATGGATGTTTCTAAATGAGCTCTTGCACCTTCAATCAAATCAATCAAATCTTTATTTGTATGGCACTTTTCATACAAAGAGTAACACAAAGTGCCTCACAGAGATTAAAAACAATAACAGAAATGAAAAACATTAATGAAAATCAAGAAAAATACAGACAGCCTGACCCTCCCACCCCCACCTAGACGTACGCAACAACACACACACAATCATGTAGATATTCCCACACATATTCGCAAAGGCACCCGAACATCCACCCTTACCACCCACACACACGCACACATACACCAACACACACCAATTGTTACTAAAGAGACATGGCTAGGCACTGAGACCTGAGGCAGGAGAAAGCTACCTTTGGGGCCAACCTCACTGAGAGAGGTCACGCAGTCCCAGCACGCCCGAGCGCCGCCTGAGACCATCCCAACCCGAGGCGGGACAGGAGTGCCCGCACCAAGATGCCGAGCCCTCTAGCCACCCGGGCCGAAACAGTCCACGGTACAGCACCCCAATGGTGGACCAGAGACCACTCCCAGTCCAGTAGGCCCCGATGAGGAAACACTGGAGCTAAAAACTAACACAATAAAATAAGGTAAAGAACATAAAACCTAAGAACGTAAGGGACTGAAACAGTAAAATAAGACAAAGAATACAAGTGCACAGTAAAATAGATTAAAGGTTATAACCGCTAATGGGAGACTAAAACAGTGGGATAAGATAAAATAAAAAAGGAGAATAAATAAATAAATAGTTAGTTAGTTAGTTAAAAGCCTGATTGAAAAGATGGGTCTTGAGCCTCTTTTTAAAAACCTCAACACTGTCTGTGATCCTGAGGTTCTCCGGGAGGCTGTTCCACAGACGGGGGCCATAGTAACTGAAAGCCGCCTCCCCATTTCTTTTAGAGCTAACTTGTGGTATGGTTAAAAAGGCCAGTGCCGGAGGACCTCAGGGTCCGCGAGGGTTGATAAGGTAAAGCAGCTCAGTTAGGTGAAGGCCCAAGACCTTTGAGACACTTAAAAACAAGTAAAGAACCTTAAAATCAATCCTGAAACGCACGGGAGCCAATGAAGCGATTTTAAAACCGGTGTAATTATGCTCCGCCCTCTGGTCCTCGTCAGCACTCGTGCGGCCGAGTTCTGCAATAGTTGTAAATTGGAAATGCTCTTTTGGGAAGACCAGAGAGCAGGGCATTACAATAATCTAGGCGACAAGAGATAAAAGCATGCATCAGTACCTCCGTGCTGGCCTGAGAGAGAAACGGGCGGACTCTGGCTATGTTCTTTAGATGATAAAAACCAATTTTTGTTGTGTTTTTGATGTGTGGGATAAAAGTAAGCTCAGAGTCAAAAATCACACCCAGATTTGTTACAGATTGTGATGTTCTAAAAGCCTGTAACTTTGGTAAAAGTCTCTCTTTCTGGCCTTCAGGACCGATGACTAAAACCTCTGTTTTGTCCTGGTTGAGCTGTAGGAAATTTGCTGCCATCCATGAATTTATGTCTGAAATGCAGTTAAAAAAGGGCATCAATAGGCCCTGTGTCATCAGGAACACAGCGATGTACAGTTGAGTATCGTCAGCATAACTATGAAAGCTGATGCCGTGACTCCTGATGGCGTCCCCAAGGGAAGCATGTACAGATTAAAAGAGTTGGGCCTAAAATTGACCCTTGGGGAACCCCACACTTTATCTCATGGATTCCTGAGGAACATGTATCCATACTTACAAAGAAGTGTCGATCTGTGAGGTAGGAGTGAAACCAGTTCAGAACAGTACCAGAGAGGCCGACCAGGTTCCTCAGTCTATTTAATAAAATGTGATGGTCTACTGTATCGAAGGCGGCGGTTAGATCCAGTAGTACCAAGACAGTGATTTTATGGTTATCTAAGTTGAGCCTGATGTCATTTAAAATCTTTACAAGGGCCGTCTCGGTACTGTGATTCATCCTAAAACCAGACTGACACCTCTCTAAAATGTTATTTGTGGTTAAAAAGTCATTTACTTGGTTAAACACAAGTTTTTCCAAGATTTTACTTAAGAATGGTAAGTTCGATACAGGTCGATAATTATTAAAAATGTTGGGATCTAAATTGCTCTTCTTCAGAAGGGGTTTCACCACCGCCGTTTTAAAGGAGGTGGGGAAGACACCCGTCTGAAGAGAGCAATTCACCATGTATATCAATTGTTCCTCAAAGAATGCATGAAACGTTTTAAAAAATGGAGTGGGAATTGGGTCTAAGAGGCAGGTTGTGGGCTTTACTTGGGAGAAAACTCGACCAAGTGTCCTCGCATCTACCAGGGAAAAACTCTCCAGTGTTTCCTCCGGTAAAATCAATGATCCGGGTGAGTAGACACTTAAAATCTGATGCGGTAAAAGACTCGATCTGATGTCATTGATTTTACTTCTGAAGTGGTCTGCAAAATCCTCACAAAGGGCATCACTTGGTATCTTGGAGGGTCTATTAAAATTAAAAAAAATTAAAATTAAAACCTTATTTACCCTTAAAACTTTTTCTTTCCAAAACATTAATGAATTTTATGGTAAAAATAGGCTTTTAGTAGTTGTTAGTAATAATAATAAATAATAGTAATAATAATAAGTATTGAATAAAAACACAATACTTATAACTGCTGTCATTAAAAATGTATTGACTAGAGTTGGAAAAATAGAGTATTAATAGAGTATTAATTTATTTTTAAAAAAAGTATTAATTTATGTTAATGGTGCTACTTGCTGTACGAGTGCAATGTTTGCAGTACTTTTTTATGAATACATTAATTTGCTCTTGTTTTGATAGCATTATGATGAAGAGCAGATTATGACTTTTTCAGGACTCAAAACTTAAAATTCAGGACTCAGGACTGGACTTAGGACTTGTCAGTCTTGACTTGGGACTTGAGTTTATAGGCTTGAGACTTACTAGCGACTTGCAAAACAATGACTTGGACCAACCTCTATTAAATACTCCCAAAAAAGTGATTGTAAGGGAAAAAACCAAATTGTGAGATGAAAATCACATACACCTTTATTATGTGAAATCACATGTGAAACAATCTTGCACTGTGAAGCAATTCAACAGTAAAGCTTTGATTTTTGTTACTGATTATGTTTGTGATACTTTATTAGCAACCATTAAATCAATTATTAGTAACATAGTTTAGGAAATGTAAAAAAATAAAGAGCGGGAGAGAAAAAGGCCCATCACAGTTTCCCAGAACCCAAAGTGGCATCTTCATATTGTTGGTTTTGGTTGGCCAGCTGTCTAACACCTCCAAAGACTCAATTTATAGTATCATTTAATAGAAAAAGGCAGAAAATCCTCACATATGTGAAGCGAACTTCAGCAACTGAGTTAAGCATTTCATTGAAAATCAACCTTTTGTAAATTAAAGTGGAACTTCACCAGTTTAACTCATTGTGATCAACATACCCATCATGAGGAGCACTGCTCTGCCTTTGAAAACATTTGTAAAATGTTCTCTGTGGTTTTGGAGGAACTTTCTCTTCTCTGATAAAACAACAATGTCCCACAGTTTATTTTGCCTTCTACTCATCTGAAACAGTGGACACATTTTTGAGAGAAACATAAGTCTGAAACATTTTCAATGAACGTGTCTGCCAAGTCAAAAAAGGTTCACCCTTTCATCAGTTTCCCTCCCAATATGGTCTTTTGTAATTCAGTATGAGCTCATAGCAACTGAAGTGGGATTAACTAAACTTTTCTGGTTATGTTACGGCACTCACAGCATGTGGTTATGGTTAGGGAGAGATGATGGTTGTAGTTAACCCTTAGGGACTGTTTGGCACATTTTTTGATAATTTTGGTTGTGTTCATGCATATGGCATACATTTTGGCAAGACTGTATTTGTGTTTGATCTTGGAATTTCCAGCTCAGCTCCTACAATAAGTCTAAAAAACACAGCGGAAACTAAATTGTTACATTCAGACTGTTAAGTGCAAAAATGCACCATTGAAACTCATTCAAATTGACATTTTTGATCCCACAGCCATCAAAGCATAAAACCATGTAATGTATTGTTTCTGGGTGTCATTCTGGGCTTTTGCCTTGGAATTTGTCATTTTTACTATTTTCCAACTGATGACTTCATTTTGTGATACTTTGCATGTAGTATATTGGAAATATATATATATATATATATATATATATATATATATATATATATATATATATATATATATATATATATATATATATATATGTATGTATATATATATATATTTATTTTTTTTTCCAAAGATAGTTTTTTAGGGGCTTTTTTTGCCTGTATTGGATAGGGCAGGCATAGCGTGTAATAGGGAGAGAGAGGGAATGACATGCAGCAAAGGGCCAAGGCTGGACTCAAACCTGCTGCCGCTGCAGTGAGGACACAGTCTCTGTACATGTGGGCCCGCTCTACTGAACTGTATTTTTTGTTTGTTTGTTTTTTTCATCTAAAAACATTGTGACAAAAAACTGGCATTTAAAGGGTTAAAATTTTGAAAATGGATGAATATTTGATATATATGATTAGGACTGATGTTGGTTAAACAATTAACTTAATGAAAGTAGAAAATTATATTAATGTATACTATGTTTTAAAGCCTGATTTTGAAAAGCGCATTTTGTGCACAGAGCGATACGAGTGTGTTATATTAAAGCAAACTGTAAGAGTTAAAAACTGTAGCAGTAGAGAGAGTGACATGTAGCACAGGGGGGAATAAACAACCCTGATGGCATTGTCAAATTTATCTGGGCTTTGAGACAAATTTTCCACAGATGCTTAACACCGTACTAGGGACTAGTCGTCAGGATATCTCAGCCTCTACTGCTTGACCATTCATCATGTCTGCCAGGTGTAAGCCATGATCTGCTGGAGGGGATCATGAGTTTAGCTGTGTGTGTGCGAGTGTGTAGTTGCCAGTTTGCAACCAATCTCGCCAACTACTGGACCAATCAGCCTCATTTTCTCTGCGCACATGTATGACTGTATGCTCCAGTATCTCTTGTGGTTAGGGTGATTTACAAGCATTGAAAAATCTGTTTTATAAACTGTTTTAAACTGTCACTGACCGCTGACTCTTCACTCTCCCTGATCATCTGTAATGGACTGCATGTTTTCTGGAAATTGTCCAAGCTAAAAACAACAAGCTTTACTGTCTGCTGCCAGACACATTTTTGCCCTTGTCAATGCTTAAAAACCGACATTCAGGGAAAGTTTGGTCTAATTTCGGAGCATCTGCAGATAAATTCTATACCCGAAATGTTACAGTTCACTAATGTTAGGGGTGAATGAATGTGTTTCGTTTGCCACACAGCATCACACCACCACCATTTGCCTGCCCAGTTTTGTAAAAGTTTATGTAATGAAATGTTTCTTTTTTGCCTGTTTTAGATGTGTTTGTTGTTGTTATTGTTACTTTGTTGAGCAGTAGCCTACAGAAAAAGTTAATACTGTTAAAAGTCCAGCTATGAATGTCATGGATCAGAGATTTGTGGCTGTGTTTTAGTCATTAAAACTGCATTAATTGTCATAATTACATCAAATCCATTTGTCAAACAACAAACAACAGATAAACTTGATCTGCTCTGTGCAAAGCACTGTGGCTCTGTCAGAGGTAGATGAGGCGTGTACATGAGGCTGGGCGATATGGAAAAAAGTCTTAATACGCTATTTTTTCTGTCGATATCGATATACTGTATATCACAATATACATCAAATCACTATTTGTGTCAAGCTTAAAGGTTCCCTTTACTCCTAAGTGAGATATGAAGATATCATAAGGTTAATTTTGGTTTAAATATTTATTTTCTGTCAGACGTTGAACATGACAAATATACTGTAGAGGAGGCAGCACCAACTGGAGGACCTATTCTGCTAAAATTCAAAGAGGTTCAATTACTAAAATTTCCTCCCAGCAAAGGTCCGACCCTCATACCTTAAATCAAGATCACGATTAATTGAACATTTCACTTCGATGACGAATTAATTAGCTATTATTTTCCTTTTGTCTTTTTTTTTTTTTTGCCGTTGTAGTTCACTGACACAGTTTCATGTAACCATGGTGTGTTGGAGCGTTACAAACATATTATTTATTATTATTTATTAAACTTTCCAGGATTATATAAAAATTGAAAGCTCTGTCTCCAAACAAACTTCAGGTAAATTTAAGCACATCGTGCTGATAATAGGCCTACTTCTCCTATAGCTGTCAACAGCCTGCCAACATTCCCAGCTAGAGAAAGGGTGAATATAAGGTAATGTGCCTGTGGCCCCAGGCCCCCAAAACATAACATCTGCCCCTGGTAATAATAATGAGAGCTCAGCGCGAGCTGCATGATGAGACACGGAGTGATGCATCCTGTTTTTTTGTTTTTTTAAATAATTCCATCCAAAGTAACTACTAACAAGTAATCTGTAGATGTCTAAAGACGTCACTTTCCACCTCTGCAAATTTGGCTGTTTCAGACACTTTGGTGCTGTGAGGAGAAGCTGTGCTCTGTTTGTCTGTTTGTGTCACTGTGCTGCTGTCAGACCATCAGCTGTTTGATCCGCGATAATGAAACGCTGAGGAAGCACATACGACTCAGTTGTCAAACACTCAGCTGTATTCAAGAGTCAGTCATCCACTGCATTGGGATCGCTGCGGCGCTATTCTTATCATTGACTGTTGTGTTGTCTGTTAAAACATTGCTGGAATGCGTTTTATCGACTACGTCTCATATTATTTGCGAATGATATCGTTATCGTTTTATTGCCCAGCCCTATGTGTACATTTATTAGCTTCTGGGACACTTCTGGGACGGTTCTGAAACGCGTTGTGGAGCATCTGCTGGAATTACAAAAATTGTCGAGAGTGGCAGCGATCAGCTCAGGCAGCTGTTTGGCCGCCTGGTGGAGGTCTGCGCTCTACTTAGAGCACTTTCCTAGTTTTTAAATGTCTCTCAAAAATGTCCCAAATCTATGAACATGCAACACAAAATAATTTTCATAGCCCTTAAGGTCCAGACACACCAAGCTGACATCAGAGAACTAGCAACGACAAAACCTCCTGCTGCATCACGTCACCATGTGTCGGCCAAAAAGTTGCAAATAAACACCAAACCATCGGCCAACGAGCATGTTTGTAAATATTGCAATAATATTTCAAAGCCATATCACCCAACCCTAGTCTAAAGGTGTATATTTATGTTTAAAAGACTTTAAAGGGAAGGTGAAAAAGTAATCTAGGAACACTGTTCTCCCTCAACAGTAAGTGCCATGCTGCCTTCTAGCAAAGCACTGAACCCCCAGCCGCTCCACTAACTGGTTGCACTGGGCTTCTCCCAGTCTAACTTTATTTTATTGTTGTGATTTGAAGCAAGATGCTGCAGAAGAAGGCGTTAAAAATAAAGGTAAAAGAAAAGCTGGAGTTAAACATGTTGGTTTGGCATTTGACAGGAGCCATCCTGAATTAGACTCCTCCAACATGGCTGATTAATGATGTTTCTTTATCTCCGTGCTGGCTTCAGGCGCTGGGCTGGAGCCGCTGTGTGTTGGCCCACAGAGTGTGATACCATCCCACACTGTGGCAGAACCCTCCTCTCTCTAAATCTATCTCTCTGTTTCTCTTCCTCACACTAACCCGCCCAGCTCCCTCTCTCTCTGTCTCTCTCTCCTCCATCCCTCTTTGTCAGGGTATCTCTCTCCCCTCCCTCCCTCTCTCCCTCTCTCTCTGTTTCTTTCTCCTTTCAACCGTGGAATCATTTAATTATCGCCTATAGCTTTTTTGGCAGGCTGTTGAATGCCCACCTCTCAAAGCCTGGAGGAAACAATTTACCCTGGGATATCACACACACTCACACGCGTGCACACACACATGCACTCTCACACACTTCAAGGAGAGGATTTATTACAGCAGGTCCATCCGCAGTTCACAGAATTCAACACCAATTCCAGATTGAAGAAATATTTTCAGGGAAATAAAAAAAAATATTAGCTGAACCAGAAAAGAATGTTTGGGCATTGCTTGGATCCTTTTGCATATGTCCTGGATGTATTTGTTACAGATAAGGGTTGTGTTTGAGGTAACAGTTAGTGTGTGTGTGTGTGTGTGTGTGTGTGTGTGTGTGTTTGACTGTGACTGTGTGTGTGTGTGTGTGTGTGTTTGACTGTGACTGTGTGAGGTAATGATTAAATGTCGTAAGCATTTAGAGCATTTAACTCCCCATTATAAGAACAGTAGGAGGTGTTTCATTTAGGACTCTGGCCTAGTTGTGCGTGTGTGTGTGTCAGTCGGCCCCCTATGGGACGGAGAAACCCATCCTTATAGAGCTGGAGAGGGCGAACAAAACGGAGCAAGCGAAAGAAAGGCGGGAGGACAGGAGAAGAGGGGAAAACAACTGGGATCCATTGAAAGGAAATTAATGGCCCATCTCATATTGTCAGCATTGTTATTGTATACGGGACTCTCGAGGGAGGGGAACCTTTTAAAATGATGTCTGTTAAGAAAAAGAGCCCTAAAAATGAAGACAAGGCAAAGAGGATGGATGAAAGGAGAAGGCTGTAAATTTTCGACAGAGCTCTCAGTTCATTACAGGCTGATCAGAGACGAGGCAGGGCCAGACAAAGGGCCCTCAGTGTTGTAAGCCAGCTACGTCAGTGTTACACCGGGGTCAGCTCTTTAACTCATGGGCAATGAATAACTGGGCTTTCAGCTGGGACAATGGCAGGCCAGCTCTCCCCAGCTCCGGGTAGGACCTGCCTATTGTCGACGAGTTGAACCGGGGAAGTCACCAATCTGTAGGAACGCTGAGAAGTTAAAAGACACGACGAATGAGTGGAGGAAAGGGAACCGCTGAGATTTGTGTGTGTGGGAGTATGTGTGTGAGCGGGACCTGGAGGTCAAGAGTGCTCTGTCATCACCATGCCATTAAAGATTGAAGTGCACAGGGGGGCCCACAAGAATTCAGGGGCCTCCGTGTGTGTCAGCTGTGGTTTCTTTTACAGGTAGCTGCTCAAAATGTGGACAGGGACGATCCAAGAAAGAAATGAGTCGAAACTCACTTCTTTTTAAGTGATTAGACACTTTGCCTTGCAGCAGTGGTTCCCAACTGGTCCAGCCACTGGGTCCATATGCCTCCTTAGTCATTAGTTAAAGGTCCACATATACGAGAAATTACCATGCATTTGATTTTATTTGACAAAATGTTAGCAAAATGTTGGCTTAGAACACAAAGAAATGAGGTCCATTCATTCAAAAATTGCCAGAATTTCTTTTTTTTTTTAATAGATTTTTATAAATTTGAAATTTTTTTTCTATTTCTAGTTTTTTTTTCTATTTATTATTTTTTTTTAAAGAAAACATGCCTTCCAAACTGCAGGCTTGCCAAAATAAAAATCGCCAAAATTACAAAATTTATCACAGCTAGAAACTAACTGACTAAACAGAAATTATCATTGGATTTTCAATTTAAGACAGTCCAAGAACACATAATATGGGTGAGTCACTCAGTAGCTTTAAAACAAAACAAAACTTGACATGTCCACAAGTCACTTACATTCCATTCAGAGTGGACCTGTGACCCACTTTTGGAACGAGAATCACCAGTTGGGAATTACTGCCTTACAGTGGAGCAGAAGAGGCATCTCAGAGTAGTTGTACATACTTAACTTTACAATGTAGTTTAGAATTTTTGGCTGTGTGGGTTGCAATAAATGTGGTGGTGGAAACTTGTCGACTTTTAGTGAAAATTGCAGTTTTGACTCCAAAATAAGTCATTTCTGTGATTTGTGTAGAGCCCATGAGTTCTTGAAATGGAGGGGGTTGAGTGTGTGTGTGTGTGCAGACAGTAAGATAATATAAAGATGAAGACAACTTTATTTATCACAAAAGGGCAATTCTGTTCACAGTCGAACAATCGCAACAATAAAGACGGTATAAAATACATGCAGTCAACAGCAGCATTCATACATAGCCATGTTGGTGCAACAGATTAACAGATGGACAACCTGAGCATAGCAGCAACAACACACACATCACTACATGAGCAAAAATACCCAGCCATAAAGCTACCCTACGACCCTCTACACAAGGTGAAGGTCAGACTGTTCTACGTGCAATCTATAAAATGAAAAGCAGGGCTTTTGCAGAGCTCCAGACTGTGACTATTTAGTCACATTTTGCTACCATAGCGCACCACTTAGATTTGCAATTACTATTTATATCTGAACTGGAGAGCTTTTAGTTTTCCAGCTTACAGAGAATAAATCATCACATTTAACGGCACTGCAGTCTAACAGTCTAACTTAAGGAGTGGTCATGGTGGTAGTGTGAGCAGGTGAGGTGTGTGTTTGTACCCGCAGAACTCCGATCATGTCTAATTAGTCATTAGACATTAGACATTTTGCAACCATGGAGCACCAGCCAGACTTGCAATTATTAGTAATTTATAAACTGGAGAGCTGTTAGTTTGTGGTTTACCGTGCCCCCAGCCCATACTCTGAATATTTATACAAATTCTCTGAGATTATATCCAGTTTAGTACTTAAATCAGACAAAGTAATTATTGTAGGGGATTTTAACATTCACATGGATATTAACAATGATAGCCTTAGTGCTGCATTCTCCACGCTTTTGGACTCAACTGGCTTCAGTCAGTGTGTACATAAACCCACCCACCGCTACAACCACACCCTAGATCTTGTCCTTGCATAGCATCAAAATTGAAGATTTAGTAGTCTTCCCTGAGAATCCTGCTCTGTCAGACCATTATTTAATAACTTTCGATTTTTTATGACTCGATTACAAGCCTCTCAGCAACAGTTACTATACTAGATCTGTCTGATGGTGCAGTAGCTAAATTTAAGGAATTAATTCCTTCTGCATTTACCCCATTACCATGTCTCACAGTGACTGAGAACGCTTTCACTAATTTAAGTAATTCTCAAATTGATTGTCTGGTTGATAGTGCTACTGGCTCACTGCGGTCAGCTCTCGACTCTGTTGCACCTTTTAAGAAGAAAATAATGAAACAAAGAAAATTAGCTCCATGGTAGCTCCATCCCGAAAATTTCCCTTAACCAACCTGTCCTCAGACACAGGCAGCTTGGATATGGCAGCATGGCCGTTTTTCCCCCATTGACCTTCACCAACTCACTACTTTGATTTCCACATCCAAGCCATCAACATGCCTGTTAGACCCCATCCCAACTAGGCTACTCAAGGAAGTTTTACCCTTAACTGACAATTCTTTATTAGATATAATCAATTTGTCTTTATTAATGGGCTATGTGCAACAGTCCTTTGAATTAGC
The DNA here is from genome assembly GCF_026936395.1 of Plectropomus leopardus. NCBI lineage: Eukaryota > Metazoa > Chordata > Actinopteri > Perciformes > Serranidae > Plectropomus > Plectropomus leopardus. Next base: position 3,381,128 of record NC_142192.1, read on the forward strand.
TGTCATTAAAGAGCTTCTAAAGAAGAAGTCAGGTTTCAGGGTTCATCATAGTACAGAGACAGCACTAGTAAAAATTACTAATGACTTATTGATTGCCTCCGATAAAGGTCTGGTCTCTGTTTTAATCCTATTAGATCTCAGTGATGCATTTGACACCATTGACCATCAAATCTTACTGCACAGACTGGATCAGTTTATTGGCCTTAAAGGAATGGCACTAAGCTGGTTTAAATCATACTTATCAGTTTGTTCCCAGTTTGTTCACATCAATGATCAATACTCTGCGCATACTAAGGTCTGCTTCGGATACTACAAGGTTCTGTGCTTGGACCAATCCTTTTTACTTTATATATGCTTCCCTTAGGCAACATAATTAGAAATCACTCTATAAATTTTTATTGTTATGCTGATGATACACAACTATATATATGAAACCAGATGAAACTGATCAGTTATCTAGACGTCAAACATGTCTTAAGGACATAAAAGCCTGGATGAGCTGTAATTTCTTGATGTTAAAATCAGGCAAAACTGAAGTTATTGTTCTTGCCCCCAAACACCTCAGAAACCCTTTTCTAAGGATATAATTTCTCTAGATGGCATTACATTGGTCTCTAGCACAACTGCAAGGAACCTCAGAGTTTTATTCAATCAAGATTTATCTTTTGCCTCCCATGTAAAATGGAGTGCTTTCTTTCACTTGTGTAATATCGCAAAAATTAGACATATCCTGTCCCAAACGGATGCCGAAAAATTAGTACATGCATTTGTTATTTCTAGGCTGGTGACTGTAACTCCCCATTATCTGGTTTCCCCAACAAATCTCTTAGGTCTCTCTAACTGGTGCAGAACGCTGCTACACGTCTTCTAACGGGAACCAAGAAAAGGGACAATATTTCTCCTGTTTTAGCTTCTTTAGACTGGCTCCCTGTAATGCCCAGAATTGAATTTAAAATCCACCTCCTTACTTACAAAGCTCTAAATGGTCAGGCTCCATCTTATCTGTTGCAGCTCATAGTTTCTAACCAACCCTCAAGATCACGGCGCTCTCAAAACGCAGGGTTACAAAGTTCCCAAGTTCCAAAGTTTCCGAAAGCAGGATGGCAGCCAGAGCTCTCACTCTCCCCTTTTATAGAACCATCTTCCATTTTCAGTCAGGGAGGCAGACACCATTTCCACTTTTAAGGGTAGACTTAAGACCTTCCCCTTTAAGTAGGGCTGGCTCAGGTTGCCTGGACCAGCCCCTAGTTAGGCTGACATAGGTTTAATCTGCCAGGGGACTTTCTATGATACACTGAGCTCCTTTTTTCTTCTCTTGCTCCCTTCATCTGCAAACGCTCATGTCTGTCTACTGCATTACACTAACTCTGTTGGCTCTCCGGAGCATTCCTGCTTCCTCCCTAGTTTTCCCGGATCCTGGCTGCAATCTTGGCTGCTGTGGTCATGTTTGACGTGACCCTCTAATGCCATTATTGTGAGTCATGCCTCATTATACGCATGGGACTTTTATCAACACCCACAATATTTGCACATAACATGACATGCTATCATAGAGTGCATTTAGTAATTTTACATCCATCATTATTGTAATATGACATGCGTTACCATTATTGCTGTGCATTTCTCCCTCTCTTTCTCTTTTCTTTTTCGTCATTACTATAATTCTATTGTTATTTACAACATCTATTGCACGTCTGTCCGTCCTGGAAGAGAGATCCCTCATCATCCTCTGCCGCTCTGCCTGAGGTGCCTCTAATCCCCGCCCCATTTCAGGGGTTGGTTTTGGGGAGGGATGTCGTATGCTGTAAAGCCCTCTGAGCAAACCGTGTTTTGTGATAATGGGCTTTATAAATGAAATTGACTTGACTTGACTTGCCTGCTCACAGTGAATGAATTCTCATAAGTAAAGGCACCGCAGTATATGTTAAACTGTATGCTAATACCAATATCGTTTACCTGTCAGGACCTGAGACAAGCCAGGTTCTTCAAAATAAAAGGCATCATGGGTCCTTTATGTAATTATCACAATATTTAAAAAAAAAAGAAAGTATTATAAAAGTGCTGTATTTAACTTCCTTATAACCATATTTTAGTAAATGTTATCATAACAGTAGTGTATGAAACTTTAAATGCAGTTATTCAATAATTGTGTATTTTAGTAGTTAACATTAGTTTAAAGGACATTTAAAAATATCGAAATATATATTGTGTATTGCAATAAAGCCTTAAAATATTGCAATATTATTTTAAAGCCATATCCCCTAGCCCTAGTTTCAGTCTTTAATTTTTACGGTGCAGTCTTTAGATGTGGATAAAGTTATGCTTGCTATAATTTTTTTTTTTTACAACTGGCACTCAGAAGCTTAACATTAGTTCTTCGTGGTTCTCTCCTCCATTTAATGCCATCAGAGTGGTTCAAACTTAGTCGACCTGGAGAATTAAGTGTTAGTGTGTTGGGAACAAATAGCTTCAATTTTAGTTGATTTAGGAAATTAAGGGAAATGAATTGATTCTTGGCACACTTTTTAAATAACATACTTTTTAAATTTTGGGCTTGTGGGGAAGTATCAAATATTGTCAAGTCAAAGGCAAGTCAGGAGTAGAAATTGAGTTGCAAGTCTTTTTTAATTTTGTCAAGACGTGTCTAAAGACCTCAAATATGTGACTCGGATCTGACTCAAATCTAAGTCATGTGAACCGAGTCCAGACCTCTGGTATCTATAGACACTTACTGGACAATGCCAGTATGCAGAGACAGGAAATAAGCTTAGAAAGATGATGTGCAATAAAGGTCATGCAATCATTTCACATGTGACAACTTCATACTTCCATGAGTGGTTTTAACATATAATGTCATATTTCAAACCACACTTTTCACATCTCTTTTTTGAATTACTTATACCCAAATATATAATAATATCCTCTCTCACCTTCTCAACAACTCTTATTCAATAAGCAATCCAGCGGTTTAGTATAAGCTCATTTACATTCCACAAACTGTCACTCACAACACACACATACACACACACACACACAAACAGAAAAATTGTTGCTGTATGTGCCAATTTTTCAAGACTCGGAGCATTCAGTGCTCATCACTTGACACCCAGAGTTGCTCCGGTTTCAGTGCTCAAATAGGAAAAAAAACCTCTCTGTCTCTTATTCCCCTGCTTGCTCTGACAGTAGGTGTTGCATACTAATGTGTGTGTTTCTCAGGGGGGGCGAGATGAGGAAGTCCTCTCCCATTACTCAGTGCCCACCAGCTGGGCAGGGGCAAGGGCTACAGCAGCCAGACAGATGGTACTGTCACCCCCTGCTCACACACACACACACGCACACACACACACACACACACACACACACAATGGTGTAACAGTGAAGAGGAAGTCATTAGCTGGGGAAACCATAAGATTCCTTATTGAACGGAGGAAAGAAGAGGGGTGAGGGAAATATAAAGAGAGAGACAGAGGAGAAAAGAGAGCAAGAGAGAAAGTGTGTGTGTGTGTGTGTGTGTGTGTGTGTAAGAGAGAGAGGTTTTATCCTAAACTCAGTTCTGCTGAGGCAATCTGTCATGGTTGAAGTAATTGCCCTCGTCTTGCGTGAATGAAGTGATCTGTCATCGCCCACTGCATTACTGCCTTAAGAATTGCTCTGACACACACACACATGCGCACGCGCGGTCACAAAGCCATGACCCTCCTGAACGCTTCAACTAAGACGCATGCAGCTGTGACATCTTGAATAAACTGCCCTTCAAACATTTTCAGGGGGGAGGAAAAAAAAGGAAAAGGACATAGCGCGTCTCACTTCTTCCTTCCCATCGTTCATAATCGCTCTTTGTCTTTGCAGAGAAAGAGTTTGAGTGTTGCCGAGTGTAAAGCGGGTGATTCTGGCTCTGTTTTATCAGTAAGAGTAGAGTGGGCTTGGGTCTCATTAGGTCAACATCCTCTGGTCTTATATTGTAGCTTATTTGGCATGGTTGACACACTGTGTTGAATGAGAAAACAAAGGGGCAAGTGGAGGTATAATTGCACTTTAAATGCTGCTATTGGACTAATATTTGTCCAAGTGGTGAAAAGAGACATTAGTCACATTGATTAGGAGTCATTATTGGACTGGTGGGCGATAAGCTGGCCTGAGTGGCTGCACACGTTGGATGAATGTTGAGCATTTATGTGGAATAGCAGGCAAAATATAGAGGAAAAAATAAACTTTGAGGCTGGTATCCACCAGATTTCTTTTTTTGATATTTGAATATGTAAATACTAAGACACACTATAATATTATTATTATATAATTAATGATTAATATAGTATGTATTATTTGCACATATGTGACGCTCACAGTTGGTAAAAGTCATGACGTTTGCAGATGACACTGTATTATTAGGTCTTATTACAAGCACTGATGAAGCCTCATGCAGCACAGTTTCATCAGCTGTGGTTTGGTTTAGTCAGAACCATTTGGTTACTGATGGTACTTTTTGCTTCCCACTTTTATTTTACAGCAATGGAATACAATCAACTCCATTAAATATCCTGGCTGTTATCTCCACTTAAGTGGGAGGACATGACAAACAGCGGGTTTCCATTACAGATTTGCGCAAAAACTTAAGCGTTTGTAAATGTTGCTAAAATGCAATTTCAAGATGACTGCGTTTCCATTGAGTGATGTAATGCAACTTCTCTCGCAATGTTATGTGACTTCTCTGGCGATAACATTCCAAGAAGCATGGCGATGGATGTTCAAAACATTAGCAGCTTTATTTCTATTGCAGTCACCGCACTAGCTGTAATTATTTCTAATTAAAGGCAACGTGTTATGTGAGCGATAATTGAAAAGTTTCTGGGAGGTGTTAGTCCACGATTTCACAGAGGAATTGTGGATTCAAAACTTCCAGATGATCCGCTCAACTTTTGAAGAGTTATGTGATGCAATAACACCTCTTGTAGCTCCTGCTGCGTCATGAGGGAGAAAGTTCCAACTGACAAGCACATAGCCATAGCATCATGTGACCTAGAAAAGTGTTGTCCTAGTTTCTGTGATTTGTACCACACTGTTGGCCCTCGTTGGAGCCCGTGCAGGAATCTAATCACTGTGAGCCGTTCAGCTCAGCGTAAGCTATGTTTTGTAATAGTTTGTTTTATTGTTTGCTATCACACAATAATTGCTGTGTCAACAACAGTTTGTGTTTAACTGTGCTAACAGGTTAAGTAGTGTCTTGAATCCATCCTGTCGGTCTTCCAGTTTTCCTTTTTAAAAACAGACAATCACTGGCTGCTGCTATGGACTTATTTCCTCTTACACAGGTGCAGAAGGTACGTGCTAGTTGGCCATTGGCTTTAGCCTTTGCCGTGTGTCCAAGTGCAACTTTTTGGCTGAGACACAGACAACATGAGGCAATGCAACAGCCATGGGCGGCTGTGCAGGAGATAGAGTGGGTTGTCCTCTAACTGGAATGTTGGCAGTTCGATCCCTTACTTCTCCAGTAAACATGTTGAAGTATCCATGGGGCAAAATACTGAACCCCAAATTGCTCCTGATGGCTGTTCCATCTGTGTGTGAATGTGTGTGAATGCTAAACTGAGCAGCAGGTGGCACCTTATACAGTAGCCTCGGCCACCAGTGTATGAATGTGAGTAGTAGTGTGAAAGCGCTTTGAGTGGTCAAAACAACTAGAAATGCATTAAACATGTGCAGGTCCATTAACCAACAGTCGGCCTTTGTCGACACTAGTTATTTGATGTCGGTTTAGTGTGTCTAGGCCTTTAAAGCAACATGTTTTCATCCCTAGTCATCACGTATCGCCTCTTTGCAATGGACTTCTGTGTCTACATATCATGTTCTAAGTATCCTTCTGCGTCTGCTATTAACATTCTGGGATGCTGCTACTGTGATGTCAACACCAGCACATGGTGGGATTACACTGCACGTGGTTATGTTTAGGCAGCAAATTCACATGGCAACCATGCTGGAACAGCAACAAATGCACATGCAAGGATTAGGCAACAAGGCTAAAGATGGTTAGGTTTAGGTACAAAGATGGCACGTGGTAAGGTGAAGGAAAAAAAACATCACATTCAGATGGAAAGCAAACAAAACAAAGTCTGTGGTTTGTTCGATCCATCCTCCTCTCCTCCCGCTCACCTTAAAGGGGCCTTTGTGTTCCTTATATTTATGTCATTACTGGCAGCATTTTAACCTGATGCTGAAAGGGTCAGTCTGGCCGAGTTCTCAACCAGTGCCGACCGTCTGCGTATCACCCTGCTGCTGCAGGTGCCATGCAGAGTCAAATAATAACACTGCTAACGGGTCCATCCGGATGCATTTGACAGCTGACGCCGTTCAGTGGCAAAACACACAGCCGCAAAAGGTTGCTTTGGCATCCGGATCTTACACCGAAAGCACTGCAAAAGTGGTGTTTGACGACTTTGGAATGAGAATAGGCTGAAGGACTGTGTCTGGTATCATGACCAGTGAATTCACAGGAGTGTCTGCTGGTTTCCTTGCTGCCTCACAATGAGTACAAGATTCAATATCTACCTTCTCATCAAATTCTTGGAAAGGAAAGAATATGTGTTTTTTCTAAGATGTCACACTGTGTCTATAAGCAAAGTGTATTTTTCCTGGCCTAAACCACACCATAGTTAGTGTGCATATATTGTAGAATAAAGTCTGTTGAAAGCATTGGCATTGGAATAATCTGAATTTTTGCAGAATTTTCTAATATAACTCCTCTTTTCTTGTGATAGGGATAGTATGTTCTGTTTCAAAGGAATCCTCACCATAACAAGAGCAACATACTGGGAAAAATACTAATTTATTTATTTGGTATGATAATGATCCATTTCAAAGATCCTTCTTGAGTCAAGATGCATCAGTATCACTCTTCACAAAGACACACACATTCAAATGAATCCATATACAATCCAATGCATACCAGCCCTCCAGTTCCATTTGTGAAGTTTAAAGCGTTGAAACAGTCCGACAGGTGTTGATTCAACTTTATGTTAATTTTTGAGTTTGTTGAGTTTTTATATTGAATTGCATATATTGTACAGGTGTTACTGTGTCCACCCCCTGTACGTACAGTGCCTTAAATCGCACCCCCACATGCACACACACATACACTCAAACTCGCCACCTCCTCCATCACCTCCACACATGCACACTCACACAAACAGACGGTCAAATAGACATACAGTCTGTCATATTTGCGGCTGGTAAACAAGCGCTGAGAGGCTGTTAAAGCCGGCAAGCTGGGTAAACCAGAGACAACAGTGTGCTTAATGAACTGGGCTGCCTCCCAGCACAACATCTCATCATCACTTGGACTTAAACAAACCACTCAGCTGCTAATTGGCCGAGCTGCATGGAGCCGCTGTGAGGAATGTACGCTCCCCACCTCCACTGTTGCTTCTCAAAGGCTTGACAGACAGCAGCAAGACAGACTCTCTGTTATTGAGTCTTTGCACGGATATGTGACAGTCTGGCCTCTTGTGGGGCGTGACTGTGTACTTCCATACATGCACTGAGTCACTGTATAGGCTTGTGCTTTATGTTTTTATGTTTTTCAAAACATCAATACTGTAGGTATTGATGTTTTTTTTTCCATTACAGTCCCTCAACCTCTATGTAATTTTGATATGATTTAATTACTGAAATCTATTGAATCATAGTTTGGAGTTAGTTTTTTATTGCACTTCATTTCCCATAAAGCACTTGTCGATCAAACACCACAACCAGTGTCATGTAATCCCAAGTAAAAAAAAGTATATATAAGTACACTTCATTTACTTGGTGTACTTCATAAGCATATGATACATATAATGCACTAATATTATACTTAATATTCTAATGATAAGTCATTAGTGCTCCTAAAGATATACTAAAATATATCCAAGTGCACTTGATTGTAATATTTTGAGACATTAAAATGCACTTTAATATATTTATGTACATCTTTTATCACTAATTCTGTACTTTTTTAAAAATGTACTTAAATCCAACTTTGTTTCTTCTGAAAGTATTTTTGATTATGATTCAAGTACACTTGAAATGCTTAACAAACTCAAATAAATTGAACTGAAAATGTATTTTTAACACATTTTCTCTAATTAAAATAAATGTATGTACAGTTAACTGAAAATTAAAAAAAGTTGAATTTAAGTATATTTTTAAAAGTAAAGCATTAGTAATAAAGGATGTGCTTAAGTATATTTAAGTGCATTTTAATGGTGTCTTAAAATTGTACATTACACTTAATTGTATTTTAGGATGTCTTAAGTTGCACTAATGACATTATTAGTATATTATGTACTTGGTAAGTACATCAAAATAGCACAATTTCAGTACATTAATCATGTGGTTATGGAAGTATACTAAGTCTACTTCAATCAATTTTTAAACAACTGTTAATGCACTTGTAATTTACAGTAAATATAGTTATAATCAAAGTACACGTTTTAAAAAATACATTTCAAGTACAATTTATCTGAATTTGTAATCCATTTCAAGTGTAATTAAATAAAACCTTAAACAAAAAAAACAGAAAAGAAAAGAAAAACAAAACAAAGTTAAAGTATATTTTTTTAAAGTACAGCATTAGTAATAAAATATGTTCTTAAGTATATTTAAGTGTGTCTTAATGATCTCTCAAGATAGTACAGTCAAGTACACTTAATTGTATTTGTCTTTTATGGCACTAATGACTTATCATAACTATAATAAGAACATTGTAAGTACATAGAGAACAGCACACTTTGAGTACATTGCTACTAAGTATATTAGGTTTACCTAGATTAATTGTAGTTCAGTGTAGTTTTTAATCTGGGACTAAGTACATTGTTATTACATCACAAACAGCACACTTTTAGTGCATTTTTAATCAGTATACTTTTGATTAAGTCTAGTTCACAGTACTGTTTTTGTACCTGGGATCTTGCTCTGAGATTTTCAGCAGACAAAGCGTGAGTTCCTGCGCTGCTCGTGTCTGTCTCTGTTAAGCAGCGTGGCCATCACCGCTGATGCTAACTACCCTGTTCCTCTTCTTCTGTTTATTTCAAACAAACAAATAAAGCCCATAACTTCCTGTGTGCCAGAGGATTTTGCCCAGGAAAGCCCGACCAGACAGCAGGTGTCTAGATTAGTGAATGCAAAGATTCATAAAGTGGGTGTAAGCTGATTTATATTATTTGCAAACACACATTTATTTATATGAAATGTTGCAGATATTTCCTCACCACCATTTATTTACATTCTTATGTGTTATGGCCAATTATTATTGCTGCATCTCAATTTCCCTGCATGGATCATTAAAGTTTTATCTTATATTATTGTCTCATATTTTACACTTATATGGAGCGTTTGGGAAACACGAAATAGTTTTCATAATCGTATGACTCATACATTGAAGTACTTAGGAAGGTTGCAGGCTACTCGTGCAGCCAACTCCTCACCCAAAGGCTTCTCCTGCGGGTCAAAGCAGCCCTTGCTGCAGGGTGGAGATGTTTGGAGCGAGTGTAGGGTTTACGAGGAAGTTGATAGAGCTTAAGAGCAGGAAGCACACCCAAATGGCTCGTGGTCAAAGCCTGAAAGGAACAAAAAAAATCTCCAGCACATCTCTGCAGTTAGTTCAAGTTCATGTGTCTGTTTGCTTTCCTGTACCTTGGGTTTATTGAGGGAGTGTGCAAATATTTCTGACAAGGATATGAATGATATGGATATTGCGGGTGGGTTTTTGATAAGGATACTTTTTAAAATGGGTTTTAAATGAAAGAAGTGCTGAGATCCAATTTCAGAACAAAGCCGACAGTTTTCTAGGGAAGCATGATAGGGATGGGGATCATTAATTTATATTGATAGAATTATTGACACTCCTTACCTATTTACTTTACTTTTTTTTAAATTATTTTTTGGGGCATTTTTTCCTTTATTAATAGGACACTGTGAGAAAGACAGGAAAGATGGGAGAGAAGGGGGAATGCCACGCAGCACAGGGCCATAGGCCGGACTCGAACCTGGGCTGCTGCAGAAGCCACAGGCACATGGGGCGCACACTACCCAGTGAGCTAGAGGTCGCCCCATAAATTATCATATTTTAATTTGAATATTTACTTTGAAAAATCTTTGCATCAGTAGTTTTAATTATGCATCATAATGATTATAGCTCATGTTAGGAGGACATTAAACAGGTTGTAATTCCATCTCTGCTTTCCATTTTATATTGCTGAGAAAACAAAATTTAAAAAAGACTTAATTTCTTTTTCTTGATGTTACATTTGAGCACATCATGATAACATTTTATTTACCTTTACCTAATGGTCATTTTTCTGAGGCGACCTTGATCACATCACAATGAAACATCATGCAACTTTGTTTATTTAGCTAACTAGGTTTTAACCCGCTGATTTCAACTGGGATTTCAACATTGGATTACTACTTTTAACTGACAGGACTTTCTACAAAGTTTGGCTGTGCTTCCCACTGCTGCTGTGAGCGGATGATTACGCAGACCGTGCCGTCTGTGCCGCAGCAGCAGCTGATGGATTTTAAGGAGTTTTTTCAACCAGAAGACAGTGGAAGGTTCTGCATTTAGCTTTAATTTGAGGCACAGTGTTGATGTGCTTGGCCATGCAGGTCAAAACCATTTCTGCCAAATAGCTACAAAAATAATCTTACCTCATATAACAAGTTTGTTCTGATCGTTGGCCGACTAGTGCCAACAGTGTAGGACACACTGCAAAAACTAGGGCGACAGACGCTCACCGACATCCGAACATTACCGACTACATCAGCTTGGTGTGTCAGGGCCATCATCTGAAAGTACAATCAGGTCCAGGTCAAACAACATTTACGGTAGGACATTTACAGAGCAACATGTCTGAGCGTGTTTGGCAAAGTCACTTTTCACTATCATCATATTAGCAATTAGGCGGGTTTCCATTAACCCTCAGATTGCACAACTTGAAATTCAAATACAAACAGAAATGGAATGGAAATGCGTAAATTTAGAAAAAAAATGTGCATTTATAGCAAAAAAAGTTTTTACGCTCCCATGAGGTGGTATTTCAGACGATTCAAAAAAGCCATATTTCACAAAACTGCAGTTGAAACACTTTTTTTGCTCTTTGCTTGTCGGTAGCAACCGGCTCCCTCGGGCATGATGCAGCAGGTGCTACAAGAAATGTTATTAAATGGATATATCATCCAGAAGTTTTGAATCCACAATTTCTCTGTGAAATAGTGGACTATCACCTCCCAGAAAGTGTGGCCGCTCCCACGAGCATTTTCGAGCATTTTTGCTCGCATAACACGGCGTCACATTTGATTGGAAATAAAGACGGCTAGTGCGGTGGCTGCAATAGAAATAAACCTGCTAATGTTGTAATTGTGAAAATGTTATTGCCATAAGTTACATAACATTGTGAGAGAAGTAGCATAACATCAGTCAATGGAAACGTAGTCACCTGCAATTGTGTTTTATTGACATTTCGAAAATATCACTTAGGTTTTGCACAAAACCCGCACATTTATAACACTATTTGCAGCTGACTCACTTGTATTGGCAATCTGATATTGGCTTATAGCATCCGTTTTGTCATGAAGGTTTTTGTAACACAATAAGAATGCAATGTGACATTATATAAACCATGAGTTTCAGTTCCAGCTGGATGAAAGAGTCTCAGCCTGTCACCGTCTTCCTCTCACTGCAGTTAATAGGTGATTAAGCCCTGTTGCAGACAGTGGGCCACGGGGAGCCAATTGATCTGACCCCTGACCCCTCGCTCTGATGGAGGGGGTAGTGGGAGGTCAGGCCTGTAAGGGATACCCTCTTTATCCTTCCCCCAGAACAGGAGCTCAAAGCTGGGGGAGGCATCCGGCCAGGTTCTGAGGGTCTCTGGGGCCCCCACCACCAGCAGCACCACATTCATATGGTCAATATGAGCCAAAGAGCAAACACCTCAGTGCTCTGAGAGCCCTCCATGCTTTGACCTGAGCCTCTTTGATTTTCCCAAGGGTATGTGGGGCTTTGGCTTGGACTGGTGAATAGGAGGCAAATCGTGCATATAAAGACATAGTTACACATTACCTGTCAGTAGGCGGGTTTCCATTACAGATTTGCGCAAAACTGAAGTGATATTTTCAAAATGTTGATAAAACACAATTGCAAGATGACTTATGTTTCAATTGAGTGATGTCATGTGACTTCTCTTGCGATGTTAAGCTACTTCTTCTCTTGCAATAAGACAAAAAAGAGAAAGGTATAGGCCTACTCCTCTACTGGAGAGACTAGTCCACTGGCCATGAGGAAGGACTCAGTCGCCTATTTTTAGTGGGTGTTCCTGGGTTTAAAAAAACTGCATTCATGCACAAATTTTGGTAGAGTATAATTGACCCTGTATATCAGTAATGTGATTATGGTATGTCATATTGCACAGTACTCAGTCAGTGAATGACAGCTTTATGGTTTCTGTTCACTCTCACTGCTCTCATAGCACCAGTAGGCAGGTTCCCATTACAGATTTGCACAAAACTTAAGTAATATTTTCAAATGTTGATATAACACAATTGTGAGATGACTGTGTTTCCATTAGGGCTTGGGTGACGTGTCGACATAATCGATTAGGTGAATATGTTGATGCACATAACGTGTATCAACGCGTTGCACCGTTTCACACAGCGTGCGTAATGATAGTGTGAGCAGTGCAAGTTAGGGTGTGCACACTGCTTGCCCGAGCAGCCCTTACCAGGTGGTCTGAGCTGAGGCACATCTAGAGAAACTGTGGCTCGCTGTTTTTTTATGCGTGGCGCTCGTGTTTGTTGACTCTACCACTTTATACTGCAGTTTAAAGTCTCTCTCTGTCACAGAGATGAAGAAATACAAAGATCTTTGTTTTACCTCCACTTCCTTGCTTCCCTTTCAAAACAAAAGCTAACTGACTGTGTCTCTGTGGACAGAATTCCATCAGTTGCTGAAACAATGCATTTTATTTTGAAACATTTACAGGATGGGGTTCTCAGCTGTGCATTAGCTTGTATAACTTCATAAAAAAGTGGAATATGTGCTTATAAATATGAAAATACAGCACTCATATCAGCAGGCAGCGGTATGCCTTAAGGACCAGTTAAGGCTGAACTATTCTGATGCAGAAAGAATGTACTAGTTATAATTATTTCTGTTAGAGAAAAGTTATAGTGTTATTCAAATTGCACTAATTTTACTGTAAGATGTTTTGCTGGACTGCTAGATTTGAGGTTTGTTACTGTATAAAGAGTAACTTTTGTTAGGTGACTTGTATTTTACATTGTTTTATTTATTTTGCTGTTGTATTGCTAAATGTAGATTACACTACATTCCTTTGACTCGAGTGAAACAAGCTCTTGCATTAATTTTATTTTGGAGAGACTTTATATCAAACTGTAAAACACAGATTACCAGTTAAGACTGGGATATTTTTTGTTGTGAATATGCCCTGCAGTGTATGACAAGTTTTAAAAAGTAATTTGCAGTAAATTCGTTGTTATATTTATTGCATAATAAAAAAATAATAGTTCGATCAATTAAAAAAATAATCAGCCCTAGTTTCTATTGAGTTATGTTCTGCGACTTCTCCTCTGGTAATAACATTCCAAGAAGCATGGCGACGGATGCTCAAAACATTAGCAGCTTCATTTTTTATTGCAGCTACCGCACTAGCTGTCATTATTTGCAATTTATGAGGAATTTCTGGGAGGTATTAGTCCACGATTTCACATTGGAATTGTGGATTCAAAACTTCCAGATGATCCACTCAACTTCTGAAAAGTTATACGATACAATAACACCTCTTGTAGTGTCTACTGCATCATGAGGGAGCCAGTTCCTACTAACAAGCATATAGTCACAGCATCATGTGACCTATAAAAACCCAAAAAAAAGTGTTTCCATTGCAGTTTTGCAAAATATGGCATTTTCCAGTTGCCTGAAATATCATATCATGCGAATGTTAAAACTTTTTTGCAGTAAATAGGATTTTTTTTTCTCCAAAATTGATGTGTTTCCATTAGGCGTATTTTATATTTGTAATTTCAATTTGCACAATTTGAGGGTTAATGAAACCCAGTTATAGGTACCAATTGGATCCTCCTTGTGATCTGTGTCAGTCCTGAAGCTGATCCTTCTCTCAGTCAAGGACTTGTTGGGGATTTTCAGTGGAGAGGACTGTGTAATGCCACTTCTCTTTGAGGTATCCATTGAAGTCAGCACTATTGCATTAAGCTTACTGGTCTTCCTAAGGGCACCTTTTCATCACAACACACACACACACACACACACACACACACACATCCCTTCCCTCACACCCCCCCTTTTAAGTTGAGGTATTGTCTTTGACAGCATTATAACGGTATCATTCCGCTCCTACTGTGAACAACAAAGACAAGAAACACCAAGTCCTAGAACGCAGCAATCTGTGTGTGTGTGTGTGTGTGTGTGTGTGTGTGTGTGTGCTCTTTAAAGCAATGCTAATGGGCCCTAAGAAGCATTAAAGTGACCCCTACTGTAACAAAAGAGTTAATAATCCGTTTAGAAAACAATCAGATCCCTGACCATGAGAAAAGCCCCCCGCTAAGTCTCTCTGTAAAGAGGAGGAGGAGGGAATTCACCTTTTTTTTTCAGTCAGCAATCTTGTTGAACACCGCTTGTTTTCATCGCTCGCTCTACGGGGAATGATGGAACTGTATTTAACGGCAGTTCTTGGCCACGGTGGGCGAATACAAAGACAGCGAGGTTGAGTTTCCCAAGCGTGGGTGACCATTTTGACCCAAGCCGGAGGTCAGGGTTTGTTATCAACCCCATCCACTGTAAATGAGTCCCATTGGACTTCTAAAGCAGCTATTAACAAACAAACACTGGCACGCCCGTTAATTGCTAATGATAGGCTCTTTGTCTGGCGTTTCCCCTCCAGGTCAAAATGTTGAAGGATCCATCTCCAGGCGAGTGGCTGTCAGGTCACACTGCCACAGATATAACGGGCGATATAAGCCATTAAGACCATGAATGACATCCCCACTGCTCTGTGTCAAATATCATAGTGATTAAAAAAGTGTTAGAGTGATAAAATAAGTGTTAGCACAATGTGAGGGAGCATAAAACGCTGTGTAGCTGAGTGTATTACCTCGGGCTGGCAGGCTTATCTGTTATGCGACAGAGCGATCCATCTGTTTTAACATCAGGTCAGAGCTGAATCTATCACTGCTTATCTCTGCTGTCAAGGAGGTGAGGAGAGCTTTTCCTTTATCTCTGCCGCTCGTCCTTCCTTTCCTGCCTCTGCCTCTCTCCAAAATCTCTGACATCCTGGAAGCTGATCACAAAAAGTGTACAAGAACAATTTATTGAGCAAAATAAAACAACAACTACAGGAATGTGACAAGTATGTGAGATCATTTTCTTCTTTGCAACAGCATGTCAGCTCTTCAAGTGTTACTTTTTTTACTTTGGTGGAAGGGCCTGACTGAGGCCATGTTTTGAGGAGAATGGCCCTACTAAAAAAAATGCGTTTGTATGATAACAATCCTCTTACACATGGATCTGCAAAAACAACCGAAAATGCTGAAGTATGCATGCCATGCCTGGTGGTGTAACTTTGTAATGACACACCATAGAAGAACATTACGCACATACGCGAAGTGCGACCGTGACGTCACCGTTTTCACAAAATCCGCGCATTGCCAGTTTACATGGTTGCGTTTTCAAAAGATTACATTCCCCCAGAAAGCCGTTGTTGTGTGAATTAAAGGCTAAACTGCAAGAAAAGTTAAACGTTTCATGCAAGAACTGTTGCTGTGTAATATTTCTTTTAGAAAATCAACAGTACAAACAAGTATAATAAATTTCTCATTTATTTCACAAAGATTTACAATTTACAGGAAACTAGAGAATATTGGACACGTTGTAATGTAATGTTATTAGTAACTCTGTACATATTACTTATTGAAAAAAATGTTACTTTACTAATTTCTTAAAGGTTCAGTGTGTAGGGTTTAGGGGGATATATTGGCAGAAATTGAAAACTAATATTACTTTGTGTGTGTGTGTGTGTGTGTGTGTGTGTGTGTGTGTGTACAGTGTAATCACCATAAAATAAGAATCATGCTTTTCGTTACAATTAGCTGTTTACAACTACTTAGGGAGCACCATGTTTCTACAGTGGCCCAGGATGGACTGGTTCTGAACAGGGACATCCGTGTTTTTCTGTCAGCCTCCATAGTTACCAGCCTCTCCACAACGAGCAATGTCAGAGAACGCATTGTTTTTTTTAATAAAGAAACTGCTTTTTCTGTGATTTTACTGGTTTAAATTAACGGGTCAGTTTGCTTTGGGGAAAAAGAGGCCTCTGTGGGTCATTCTTCTCTGGGTCAAAACCTTTTGAATGTCTGGATCTTAAGATGTCAGAGAAAGAAGGTGAGCACAGATTAGCTTATGCTCGGCTAGCTGCCCTACTCTGACATGCTAAACAGCACAGATCTTTAATATGAAACAGCTTTTTTGGTTGTTTTTACTGTTGTAAATCACCTGGTACATTTGTTTTGGAGAGGAAGAGACCTCTGTGGATAATTAGACTCACAATAAAAACCTGAACATCTGGATCTTTAATAGGATGAGCACGAATTAAGTTTTGAAGAAAAATAGGGCAGCACACATTAGCAGGGTGCTGGGTCTGTCTGTGAAACAGTATAAAAGAAACACAGATTTGTGACGTGGAACTGCTTTAATCAGTGTTTTTACCAGTTTAACCTCTACGTATAATTGGGCTCCTGATAAAAATCTCCAATGATCACTTAGGGAATTCTGATCGAGAAAAGTTTCAGCTGGTTGAAATCTGTAATCCTCACTGCTGGATGCTACTAAATCTCCCAAAATTTCACAATCTACTCTTTTAACGGCAGATATAAGCAGTTTCATTGAGTGTGACATTGCCTTTTTCACTCGGCCAAACTCTGTCAAATCCAGCTTCCTTTAATGAAGTCCACATCCACATGTGCACTTGATTTAAACACATGTATAAATAGAGAGAGAAAGTAATTGCTGACCATCAACACCCAGCCTAACGATAGCCCCGCTGACAGCAAACACAGCACTTCAGGAGTCTGGCTGTCATGATGAAGCTGTGGGCTTCAGACATCGTGACCTGTAGCTGGTGTTAGCATGAGTTTTCAATATGTGGTGGTTGGATCATTCTTTTTGAGGAGCAACAGGATGAAGACGGATAACTTTCCTAAGCAACATTTTTCTCTTCTCCACCAGGCCTCCAGGAACACAGTGACCAAACAGTGGAAATACAACGTCCAGGTCCATCACGGGATGCCAGGGAGGTAAAGGGGGACCAAAAAGACTTTTTCTCATAGACTTAACCCTTGTCTCGCTTTGAATAAGTTCCTCTGGTACCTTTAGAAGACAAAAATGCCTGAATCAAAAAACTGCAACAAAAATATCATATATTACTATTGGTTTTTCTTTTTTCCACTTAAATCTTTTAATCAACTTCACCCCAAAACAAGACTATCAAATATTTATTTTCAAAATTTAAACCCTTTCAATGGCAGTTTGTTTCTTTAATTCCACAGTTGTTTTTTACAACAAAAAAAGGAAGGAAGTTCTATATACTAAATACTACATGGAATTTGTATTTTTTCACAGTATGGGAGATATCAATGATTTGCAGTAACACTGATTTTGATGCTTTTTGTGCGTGCGTGCATGTAGTGTCCGTTTTTTAAAATTATTTGTGCTGTGTTTCTTACATGACAAGCAAAATGCAATATACGATTCAATGGAGACTGTAGAAAGAGTATCTATTGTTTAATTCAGAGGCTAATGGTGATCTTAAGAAACAAACAAACAGCGTTACAGGTCAGTAAGACGTCAGCAGTGCAGACTTGCTGTTGGAGGGTTTTAAAACTCACTTCCACTCCTCGCTAGTTGGTTTAGAATGGCACTTAATTAAGCAATATACAGTTATAACCAACAAAATAAATTGTGTAATCAAAATGTATTTGGGGATATTAGCTCTCAAAGGTAAAGTCTTTTAACAGCTGTTTTTCTGTTTCCATGGAAATACAGTCTGACTAATAAAACAATCAGTCACGTCAGTAGAGTCCTATGTGTAATGAAACCTCGTTTACTACTCCAGCAAGTAGGTCAAACTTTAGTAACGACCTGCAGACATATTTTCTTGTCCCTGTTGAGTCCACGGGCCAACTTGTGCTTCTGCTTTCTAGAGATAGCTGGGTTTCCCAAACTGAATAAATACACCAGATATAGTCTTGTTACAACTAAGATATCTGCTGAAAAAATCATTTTGCCATTTGGGTACTTAATAACTACATCCACAAATAGTAGCTCCGTGTCACGGCACAGCTGATGGAGGATGTCAAACGCTTCCAATAACTCAAGAGCACAGCGAAGTCCAAAAGTGAAAAGTAATCCAGAAAAAGGGAGCTCACTTCTAAAATTTACAACATGTGGTTATCTAACGAAACACTCTGCTTTCTTCTGCTTCTTGATGGCGTTTAGCCTTTCAAAAACAATGTTTTTACTGTGGTCCCATCATGCCTAGTGCTGGACTGAGTAGTTTTTAGTTTGTAGTGAAGTTTGCTTCTTTATGTTTTATGTTTTTGTCAGTGTTTACAATGTGTCCGTTCAGAACATGGTGGTTTATGTTGGTTTTTTTCATCTGTGTGTCAGTTTATAGTTTATGCCATTAGTGAGCTGGTTGTTAATTTTCATTTGGTCAGCTGTGTGTTCTCTCAGAGAGTTCTGACTCTTTGATGCAGTGAAAATGATGTTCTGAAACTGTTCTAAATGTCCCTTGTCCCCTGCCTGAAATGGTCCGATAATCAAATGATTTCTTTGGAGCTGTGATTAAGAAATGGAAAAGTAGTTCTCTTAGTGATGAGGAAGGTGTGCTGTTGTGCAGATTTGAACACATTCTAAACATATTGGCGACCAAACAGATTGCTTTGTGGGATTTACTAGTTGTATAATGCGGCAGACCGCAAAAAGTTGCCAGGATTTCCCTTACCTAGAATCTCCCTATGCCCCTTAAATGCCAAGTTGCATGAAGCCAGAGTAAGAGTTACATTTACAATGTGCTCCATGACCTGTCTCCAAAACAAAGCTGCATCACGTACATTCCTCTCCATTTCAGCATCTATTGTGCCGTTGAGTTTCCACTGCTCGTAGACTATGCATGCACCAAGATGCATTTGAGTAGATTCATGCTTCTCAATTTTGGCGGAAAGATGTTTTTTTCCGTTTACCCATGCATTGTGGTAGTAGGGTGCATTTCAGTTGGCAAAAAGCCAGCAAGACGCACAGTATCAGCAGTCTAATTTTGGGGAATAGCACATCCAAGTGCAGGGAATTTTCATCCTAACTTTAGTAGTAGAGGCGCAATAACTTGCCGAAAAAGACAGATTGTCCTTATCGGTGGGAAATGGACTCTTAGGTCTGCATGGGCCCATCTTAAGGATATATCTTTTAATGTTGGCGTCCTTAATGTTTTCAGTGAAATTGGCCCGATCAGTCGGAAAAAATTCCAGAGGAGGGTTTCTATCATTCGCGGACTGCGTTTCATCTAAAGCGTGAGGAGGAGACCTGCTGCTTTCATTTCCATTGTCCGATACTTCCCTTTGCAGCGCAGGTGAGGAGTGGGGCTGTTGGTCAAGGCTGTTGGTTTTGTTGCTCCACTTTTATGTCTATATGAACTACTCATGATTAGTCGTATCGCTTGTACCGCTCTCAGTCTCTGTTGACAAGTGACTGATGATGCTGTAGGTTGACGCGGTTTATGATGATTTATCCAACATTCATTTGGTCACAATATCTGCTATCCATTTGTAAATTTGCACAGTGCAAAGTTAACTGTGAGAGTGAATATGAAGCCAGCCATGTAACACTACACTTTTATGCAATGTTTTGAACCTACATGATCAAAATCAATCTTGTAAAATTTTCACCAACCATGAATCATCAAGGCTGGCACAAACTAGGCTATATAAAGCCAAACATGACAAATAGAGTTCATTGATGTGTTTACTATAGAACAAATTTGAGTGCGGACAGAACAGGGGAAGGGCTTGTTTCCTCAATGCAGGGCCGTTTCTGGGTTCCCCATGGACCCAAGCTGGGGGACCACTGCCCCCCTGGACATCCCGCCCATGAGGTCAAGTCATTTTGACACATTTAAATGCAGAGCTGTTACATATTATATGTACAAAGTCTGGAAGAAGAAGTGAGTAAGCATCCATGAATGACAATTATTTAATCATTATTGCATTACTGCCATCATCCCTTCCTTTGTTGAAGTGTTAGCAAACAAAAAAAAGGCTTTATGATGTTTTCTTCATTTACCTCACTGCAAATTACCCAAGAGGAAATGGCCAGTGCAAGTGGATTGTGGGACTTTATTTGAATGTTTCCTGCGCTAAGTTATTCCTTTGTCTGGGCCGAGCTAATAGCAGGGAATGGGATTCAAATAGAGTCAAGCTGCCTCCTGAGATCCCTCAATCCACCGTCGCCATAAAAAGAGGTCTGAGGCCAGTCTAAATATTTGGTAGTCTTAGCAGGTTCATGTTAAAAGACACACACGCACGCACAGCACACACACACACACACACACACACACACACACGGTGAATGCACAAGCAGGCCGAGGCTGTGAAGTTGAATGGCATAGCTCAAAGCCTTCCTCCCCCTATCCCTGCCTCTTTCTCTCTCTAAACCGCCAAACCATTCTCCCCCTTTCTCCAGCTCAGAGGAATTCATTAACTGCCTCTCCACAGAGACACTATGGAAATCAGGCAGCTACAAAGGCAGAGAGAGAGGGAGAGAGAGAGGGAGGGGTGGCGGCGGTGGTGAATGGGGCTATATTATCCTATTAGATGGTGGATATGTCTCGTTTCCCTCCCCTGTCATGAGAAAAACATTAATTTTAAGTGAGAAACGAGACAGAGGGAGGGAGAGAGAGAGAGGGGGGGACGGAGTGAGGGAGGGAGAGAGAGAGAGGGAGAAATGGTGAGGGTCTTTAACATTGCTCTTTTATCGAGCTGAAATGGAGAGTCCCCTGGCTCCATTTACCTTGGCAATGAGGATAGAGTCGCTCTCCATGAATGCCATTTAAAATGCCATGGAGATTAAGCATCCTCTCTCTCTCTCTCTCTCTCTCTCTGTTTCTCACACACACACACTCCACACACACATCAGCAGCAGCGGTGGCGGCGGCGGCGGTGCTCGTCATAATATGTGTTTAGGAAAACAGCTTTGAGATTCATGAGTAAAGCCCTTTAGGTGCCAGCACTGAGGAGGGAAGAGAACGGGAGAAAGAGACAGAGAGGACCATCACTTAGCCAGAGTGGGCTTTAAGCACTGTAATTAAATCATTAGATCCTCCCCTCCCTCCTCCTCCCACCACCACCCCTTCCTCTCCTCTCTCTCTCTCTCAGCTCAGCTCAGCCAAGCTCATCAGGGGCTCCAGTGTGAAATGATGAATCTGTATTTATGGGGATGGAGTAATTACACAGCTAACCTCTGAGGGAACCCAGGAGGGCCACAGGGCCACCGAGCAGGGCGCAGGGTGCTCAACCTCATTAGCACTGCCCCAGTGTGCGTGTGTGTGTGACAGTGTGTGTGTGTGTGTGTGTGTGTGTGTGTGTGTGTGTGTTCAAAGGAGGAGATTGAAATAGAGTCGCTGTAGTTAAAGGGATAGTTCAGATTTTTTTAAGTGGGGTTGTATGAGGTACTTGTCAACAGTCAGTGTGTTACATACAGTAGATGTCAGTCGGCACACCACCAGTTTGGAGAAGCAGGCAGGAGTCTGACACTGAAGCTAAGAAATCTACTGCTGTGGTTAGGTGTCAAAATGTATTTCAGTAACCTAAAAAAATCTCAGCAAAAAAAAATCAACATAATAATAAGTATACGCTATATTTAGAATACTTTATCAATTCACCTCTCTAAAGTAGTGATCGTGATTTCAAATGGGAAAATGAAGCTGCAATATCACTCTCTACAAGGCCAGACTCCATTAAGAAAAATTGTCAGTATGTGTACATGATGTTAAAAAAGTCAAGTCAAATTTAAAAGTCAAATTATTGTGTCAGTCAAACTAAAACTTGACTTTTAAAATACATGTTAGTCTGACTGAAATTGTACCAAGTTGAATTTCTCAAAGTCAGACTAATACACTGAGATCATGCAATTAGGGGTTGATTTACTTTTTCACATATATGCCTCAACTGCACCTGAATTGGCATTCTGTGCATGCTCCATAGTCCCCATGCCGGGCTTTGACCCAGATGTTGAACAGCATAAACTCGTGGAAGAAAGCTAGAAAAACAAAAGAAGAAGAAGGGAAGAAAACAAACCAAGACAAAGGTAAAAAGTAAAAGGTAGAGTACATACGAAATGTACAGCGCAGAAAAGTTATCCATCTTGTCACCTTTCCACAAGCAACCCATTTGCCTCATGCTAGCTTGTTTAGTATGTGATGCAATAGATCAACCAGAAGAAGGTCCAGTAGCAACTAGCTAAAAGGGGGCATATTGCCACCTATCATGGAGGTCTCAGACATACTTCCATCAATAAATAGATTCTTCCTCGCTGCTTGTATACTTGAACAAGGAAAGTAGTCCAATTAAGTGGCCTAATCGAGCTACAACTGTAGCTCCATTAAACTGAGCGTGGAAATGTTCTCAGTGATTTAAGATTGCTGAACACAGGAGCTGTTGGTCTGTCGCTGCCTCGATGGGTAAGCTTGTTTGTGTTATTGTGTGACTTGGGTGTTGAAAAGCATTCACACTATAACACAAACTAACTGATTGAAGCAGCAGTAGACCAGCAGCTCCTGTTTTCAGTGAGCTTAAACCACTGTTTTTCTCAGGGGAGGCTGTTGGCTTTGCCAGGAGCATTGACAGGAACTGAAGCTGATGATTGTTTCCTAGTCAAAATGGTCTGTCTGAAGGAAAGGTAAAGCAGTGAAAATACTCTCAGTATAGCATACACTTAAACTTATATTGATATTGATTTTTTTTTTTAATGGGACGTTTTTTTAGGTGGCTAAAACAAAAAAAACAATTTTTGCTGCCCCCCATCTGCAGCAGTACATTACTTAGTTTTTGTGTCAGACTCAAGCCTGCTTCTCCAAACTGGGGACACACTGACCAACATCTACTGTGAGTAATACAATTGACTATGGAGAGTACCCCATACAACCCCACTTCAAAAAAATACGAGCTATCCCTTTAAGCCTGTCAATGACTAACCATCACTCCCTATCCTTTCTTTTTTTCGCTTTCCAACATAAAAATTTTTTCCTGTATCTTAAATCTTAATTTTCCACATGCGTCTTTTTTTCTTTAACACACATACTCGGTGACTTTAAGGCTTTAACAGAGTACAGTAGTCCATTCTTCCCCACAGACATCTGTCATTTTCCACTCCACAGCTCCCTGTGTGCTCCATATCTCTGCTATCTCTTATCCCCGTCAATCTCTGTCATTACCTTCAGACTCCTTTATCTGCGCTCGGAAAATATGCTGCGCTGACTTCCGTCGATAATCGCGGGCATTCCTCTTGGATCTGGCCGTGCATATCGATACCTCCCGTCCCATCTGCTGGACAGAATGTCCCGGCATACCCTGCGGATCAGCTGTCACAAAACTACACCTTAAATATGCCAGTTTATAGTTAGTTTCTAAAATTGCAACAGTTGTTCAGACCAGTATATTATTATTATTATTATTATTATTATTATCATCAGCAATTATTAATTATTATTTATTGTTGTTTTTACAATGCAGCTTTAAAGAAGAGTATAACACTATGTGCACGACAATAATAGACTATTTGTCTATAAGTGTGTGCTGACCACAAAAAGGCAAATATCCACTGCACACACTCGCGTTCGCGCGCACACACGTACACACTTGCACAGATTTAACAGGTTTTCTTTCTGTATAGATACAACGCAGACTGCAGAAATTAGATCACACACACCAACTCACACGCACACGCACACACACACACACACACACTCACAGACACACACGACCTAGGCTAACCAATGCACTAATCGCCTGCCCCGGGCATAGGAGGAGCTTGGTGCTTAAGTAGGCTGCCAATCAGTCAGTCAGCTCCACATCCAGAAGCTCCTGCGGCCAGATCCACGCATCACTCCGCAGTCGAGGTGCCAAACTGCGGCTCTGATACAACTCCGGGTCGGTGGAAGTAGAGAAGCTTGACAGTTTCTTAAAGGGGGACTCTGGTGATTTAGACACCCCCTTCATCCTCTTCTTACTTCTTCCTGGGGATTGCTACTTTTTTTTCTTCCTCCTGCCTCCTCTTGCTGTTGTGTGACTTTGGCTGGGAGAGAGATTTACAGTACGCGGGGTTTTTTTCCGGACATGTCTTTCCCTCAGCTGGGGTACCCCCAGTTCCTCAGTGCCTCCCATGAGGTGTACGGGGGCGAGCGGCCGGCCTCTGCCCGGGAAGGAGCCACTGAAGGCGGCGTGAGCTCGTCCGCTACCGCCGCGGCTGTCGGCTCCATGCTGGGGATGTACGGGAGCCCATGGGCGGCTCACAACTACAGTGCCTTTCTGCCGTACAGCGGAGCCACAGACCTCGCCCTCATATCCCAGATGGTGAGAAGTGATACTTGTTCAGACTCTAGCAGCTCAGGTGCTCATGATACGATGACATTCCTGAGCCTTTTTTTAAAATCATTGTTAACTGGTGCGCAATTATCCGTGAGTGAGTGCAGGGATTCAGGCTATGCAAATAGCATTCTTTTATGGGATATAGGCAATATTTGGCTTTGCAATCGCTAATTATTGATAGTTTTATAATGTCCCTTGTCAGTTAACATTTCTATATCTTCATGCTTAAATGCTTAAAATACATGTGAAGGTCGTTTTTTATTGAATGAGTGCAGAAATGCTCCATATTTAAGGTTAAAATTAAATTTTGCAAGTGTCAGTTCAGATTTTTGTGTGTAAATTATGGAAATCTGAAGGGAAAAATCTAATTTAGGCGCACACTGTTGTTGGCTATCTGTGTGGAAAAACAGCGTTTATAAATTAGGAAAACGATTAATAATTTATAATGTGAGGACAATTAGTTTTGGAGACCGCATAGAAATTAATTATATTCTTTATTAGTTGATTTCGAAACGATTTATATATACTTTTAAATACTTTTAATTTATTTTAAAAATACATTTACTTCATAACATGAGATAATAAATAGTAATTGATATTTGCTGTTTTGCGTTCTTGATGTTGCTATTTTCAGGATGTGTCTAATTTCTGGTGTTCTGATAAAGCGTCTACTTGGTGTGAAATTTACATGATTGAATTAGTTGTGCAGGAATATAAGTTTTGAAAAGTTTCAAATGTTATTTTTTACGCATTGTTTGAACTTGAAAAGGAAATAATTTTAGCTCAACAAGTTGTCACCTCTATCTCTGTCAGGGCTCCCAGTATGAGCTGAAGGACAGCCCGGGGTCCCACCCTGCCTCTCTACCTGTCCACGCCGCTCAAGGCTTCTACCCCTACGGCCAGTACGCGTACGGCGACCCGTCGAGAGCAAAGACGGCCACCCGGGAGACCACCAGCACCCTGAAGGCCTGGCTGCAGGAGCACCAGAAGAACCCGTACCCCACCAAAGGAGAGAAGATAATGCTCGCCATCATCACCCGGATGACACTCACACAGGTGGGGAGTGTAACTGTGGCCCGCCAATAAACATGTGGGAGAGTCATTCCAGTGTGAAGGGCCCCATAGGGGACATTTGAAAAGACATAAGGATAATACATAAGCTTGTTTTTTTTTTTTTTAAGTTTTGTCACACTTCACTTTCTCTCAGAGCAATAGTTAATCAATGTCCAATTACTTAATATGATAATCCCTTTTGTGACTGAGGCTTAAAAAAGTCACACTTCCATCCACAGAGAGAAAAGGCTCCAGATATTTCTGATTTCAAAGCTCGTTTCATGATAATTATGGGGAAGAATAATGAGGGTTTTACATATTTAATCGTTCCATATTTCCACTTTTGCAGTCATTTATTGTGATTTTTATCTTGATTATAATATATATATATATTTATATATGTTTCTTCTCTAGGTGTCGACGTGGTTCGCCAACGCCCGCAGACGCCTGAAGAAGGAGAACAAGGTAACGTGGGGCCGCAGCGCCGAGGACCGGGACGGCCGCATCTTCAGTAGCGATAACGAGGACGAGCACGGCAAGACCGGCAGCGACGACGAGGATGAAGAGGAGGAGATTGATTTGGAAACTGTCGATATCGAGAGACCCGAGGAGCAGCAGCAGCAGCAACGAGCGGGGGAGCAGGGAGAGGCGGAGGAAGAGGCCGACAGAGAGCAGGCCTCGGAGCCTCGGAGCTCCGAGAGCAGCAGGACGCTTTCAGCGGAGGGCCTGAGAGGAGCGGACGCGGCTCTCTCTCTCAACAGATCTCCTGTTGTCAAACTCGCGGTGGATCATTCTCCCAGCAGACAGGAGTGCCAGAGACCCCCACAAAGCAAACCCAAAATCTGGTCCCTGGCTGAGACCGCCACGGCCCCCGACAGCTCTCATAAACCCTCCCCGGCGGCTCATGCGCACCACCCGGCTTTGGCGTCCGCCGGCCACCCGGCCTTACTCCCGGGTCATGGGATTTATACATGCCAGATTGGCAAGCTGCACAGCTGGGCCAACGCGGCTTTTCTGAATGCCAACTCGCTTTTGAACATGAGGTCGCTGCTCGGAGGGGCGCCGGCCGGACACCTGCCTCTCCACGGCGCAGTGCCGGTTGCGCGTCATGACGCACGGCCGGCGGCGGCGGGTCCTGGGACTTCGGGGACGGAGGACGACAGTGATGCAGAATCGTCGGGAAGCTTCAGTCCAAAAAGAGATGGTATGGACTGAATTTCATTGTACAACCCACTCAAATGAATATATTTACTGAACAGGCCTCAGTGGAGTCACTGTGACGCAACAAGAACCGACCCAAAAATAATTACACAAATTACAATTAACATTAAATTACAATTAATTAAAAAAAAAAAAATTAATCTGGCTTTATTTTTCTCCTCACAGACGAAGAGAGCGACCACAGGCCTGACTCCCTCAAGTCCCCATTCCAGCTGATCACTGACAGGTAACCGTTTGAAATCAATTTGGCATCATGACATTATCAACCTCCATTTCTTTCCGCATCTTCTGCTAAATGAAGCTTAAAGCCGAGGTAAACACTGTTACACCTGACTGGGCGGAAGGCAGACCACAGCACATAAATCATGTGATTGAGTTCCCACTTTAACGCCTCGTCAGGCAGCAGTCTAATATATCCTGCGCCCCCCCACCACCATCCCCAACAACGCTGAGTTATCGCCACCTATGTCATTTAAATAATCTGCCGCCGTTTATTCACGCCCCCTCAGTGAATGCAGCTAATGTATGTCAAAGAAAACGCTGATAGCAACATCAGGGGTGTAGTGGAGGGTGAAAAGACATAAAACAATTTACCTATAGTGCTTTTTAATTTGCATAAATAGAGTTTAACATGTTTTTAAAATGAAACGCATTATTTTAAGCATTTGGGGAGCAATATGTACACATATTTTCTCTCCTAATATTTTAAGAAATGGATCCCACACTGTAAAATCTGACAAGTTGATCTTATTTGAAATAATCTTGGAAACCGGTTTCCTTAAAAAATAAAAATAGAAAATAAAATATATATAAATTTGCTTAAATTTAGCTGTAATTACCTTATTTGTAAATGTTTTGCAACCTAAAAATGACAAGGGAAATTATATCATCTTCAGTAAACCAAGTTAGTCTGACAAGTTGATCGTGACAACGGATTTAGCCGAAGATGAAGTCAGGAGATCTGCAAGTTTTGTTTCCTTAAAATGTTTAGGAAAAATACAAATATGATTGACTAGTTTGCAACCAGCGGAATACAGATATATGGCACAATAAACTTGTTTATTGAAGTTGCTAAAATGTAGAAAGATTTATTTGATTAAACTTGTCATTTTTTTAGTCGCAGGAACTTCACAAATTTAAGTTAATAAAACTAAATTTGAAGTAAACTTAACAATTATGTAGCAGAGATAAATTAAGACCTATAGTTATTTTTATTTACATTTTCAAGGCAATTGGTTTTCTAGATTTTTAAAAGTTTAATCAACTTTGCAACCAGCAGAATACAGATATATAGCACAGAAAACTTTGTTTACTGAAGTTGTTGCAACTTAAAAATAAGAAGTTTAATTAAGTCAGTCTTTCTAAGTTGCAACCTCTTCACAGAATTAAGTAAATAGAACGAAATTTTATATTAACTTAAAAATTAGATATAAACTAAACATAAATTAAGACTATTACACACATTTACTTAAATTTTTCAAGACAATTGGTCAGATTTTTTAAAAGTTTAACCAACTGGACAGATTTTACAATGCATTGTTGCATTTGTTTCACCTTTGACCTCTTTTTGTCCGCAGACCTCACCATGGGACAGCACCACAGCGAGTTCTGACAACGACATTATGAGAAGACAAAGAAACAAAAAAGAATAATTTTATTTAACGGAGAACAGTTTAATGAAGGCTATTTTTTTGACAGTGCTGCCTGTCATAGTATTACTGTTTAGCTTCTCCATGCAAAAGTCATGGTTGTTTTTGTCACAGATTTGCTTGTATCTCTCTTTTATGTCCTACGTTTCTTCTTCTGTTGTGAATGGAAACCTTGAAAAATTTGTAAATACAGGATATGAATTTGTCTTTAAAGAATATATTTTTGGGGAACTAAATAAATGTCATTATAGTCATTTATTATCAGAGACGTTTTTTCTCCTTTCGTGATCAGAAATAGTTCATGTTGTATCAAAAATGTCGAGAAAATCCTTGAGAAAACGGTGCAACAAGGATGTCTTCTTTTTTAGGGTCTATTACTATTTTTTTTATCAAATTATATTATTTTACTAAGTTCTAATGTGAACTTTTTAATTAATTCCAACATAAAAAAAATAATTTTTCTCCCTTTAAAAATTTAAGTTTAAGTTAGAGAGGGTATTTTCAGGGAACATGACACAATGACATAAATATACAATAACAGATTTATAAATATTATTGATTTCCGCTTGTTTATTGAAGATCACAGTGCATCCACTTTTTAATTGACCCCTTCGACACTGTGTCTCGTTTGTTCCACACTCTCCCTGCCAACTAACTCGTGCACCGTCAGCCCTTTTTAGCAAGAAAACTCTCACCCTTATTGAAATCAGCTCTCTCGCCAAAACTCGGAGACTTATGCCAGCGCCTTGGAAGCCACTGCAAACGCTGCGGAAATTGAAATTGAAGATTTCCAGGACCTTATGAACCTGCGCCTGTGCTTTCAGCCCAGGCCTCCTTGCTTTAATGTTGGATTATACCCCCTCAGTGCCACCACTGCCGCCTCTGAAATATGGATCAGACGGGAGGAAAGGCCAGCAGCCAGTATGGGGGCAGCAGCTCAGGGGGAGGTGGATGGGAGGTGGGGGGGTGTCACTCTGAGCCATCCCTGACGTTCACAGGCCCAAAGACGGGGTAAAGAGAGAGAGGGAGGACGGTGGGGGGTCTCAGGGCTGTTAATAGAGAGTGTTTCTCAAAGCTGTGCTCCTATATACGTGCTTGGATTAGCAGCAGGTCATGCCGCATGATTTGAGTCCTGTCGAGGGGCCCGGACTGCCTCAGGTTCATGTGTAGACACAATTTAGATTCAATTTCAAATTAAAAAGGTGCTAGAGATCTTTATAAGTTGTCTTTTGAGCAGCTGATTTAGGTTCCCACTTCATTTTGATAGTCCAGCGCTGAAAGTCAACTTCTTTTCTAGTGGTTGTGGCCTCTTTGTGAAATCATAGTTGGATTTCAGGCGGTCAGGTGCTGCTGAAGTCTACAGATGCTTGGTATTTGGATTAGATTAATGAAACAGTTTGTATTCAGTTTGGTTTGGATCAGGTTGGGTGAGGTTATGTGGTCCTCGGCGTAACGTCTAACCTTATGGCAATGTGTAAAACAACAATTTGACACGTGAGATGAAGGTGCACTTTTGTATTTACTTTATCATTACTTGCCTAAATATCATGGGTGCCTGTTTGGGTGTGGCCCTGCTGGGCAGCTGAACAGTTCAGACATGACACACACTGACAGAATCAGAGCCACCAGGTTCCTGGACCTGCACATTAACGCAATGCTGCCACCTCACTCTCAGAAACAGTAAAGCAGAATTGTACTCAATGAGGCACAACAGTGTCCCTGCTGAGGTTCAACACTGAAGCTCCACTCCTACATTTCTTACAGTAGTTAATGTAAAAATGTAAGGCATTTATTGGTGTTTATTTTAAAAACTTTTCATTTTGGCTAATTATTATATACAAGTTTTGTTGCTAAGTTTGAATGTTGTCGCTGAATTTTGAAAACTATGTAATTCCAAAATCAGTGATTAAAAAAAAGAAATTAACAGAAACTTCTTAAAAAGGAACAAAAGAAAATAAAAAAAACTCTGCAGATTATTTAATTAGTTCATCATGACAAAGCTGAAAACTGCCCTTTCTCATGAAACGTCATTGATGATTTATGGTTTTCATGAAACAGAAACATATTCATGCTGCTTCTGTTATACACAGATTATTTATATAAGTAGAAGTTTGAATGTTGCCGCATTTTGAAAACTACACTTTTCCAACAATTTGATAATATTGATTTAGATGATTTTTTTATTTAAATGAACAGAAACCTCTTAAAAAGATGAAGATTTATGTTTTTTTGGGTCAGAAACATGTTCATGCTTCTTCTACATAAATCTCTGTTTGACTCAAATAAGCAAAAATACACAGCAGTGTCTCCAGGCTGGCTGTACTGCACATCTAGTTCAGCTTGATAAGTACAAATGTGCACTTATCATGCCAGAAACTGACTGTGTCCTTATAAAGGATCAAAAAAAAAAACCATTAACTATACGTGTGCAATCAAAATATGTAATATTTTTCTGAAAGTATTTTTTATTGATATTAATGCTTAATATTTCTTTATGCTGGAGGTCAGTCCTGCAGTTTTAGTTACTTATAGTTTGATATTTTTGGCAACTTGCTTTCTTGTGGCACACATCATTGTAAAAGTCATGTACATTACATACGTTTTACATAGAGATGCACAATACTGAATTTTTGCTGATATCCAATATGTTCTTATTTTCTGACTCATTTTGGCCAATTGCCAATGTCAGTATATGCATATATGTTTTTCCAACTAATTGCAGAGAACATCAAGTCTCCCTGCAGTAGAATTAACATATTACTTCTTACTCATTATCCTTACCCCTGCCCTTATCCTGATGCCGTACTGGTAGCAGATACAGACCTAAAATACAATGCTTTTCAAAATGTATACATTCACTGGGCAAAACAATAAAACTATTTTAACCTAGGTCACATGGAAAACATGCTGTATTTAATCTTATATAACAAATTTCATACCAAATTGTAGAATTTCTCCGCTTGAACAGGCTTTGGTGGCTCTCCTGAGACATTCCTGACAATAGCCAAAGCCAGGGCAAGTCGGACCTACTTCATCTAATCAAAACTGCGTAATTAAAAGCAACATCACGATGGCAGAAAAGTTCATTTCAGGTCCAATGTCGATGCTTCATTTGAAATTCATTATCTACCGATACCGATGACGTGCTGACATTATCGTTCGTGCTCAGTTTTACACTCTATTATTTGTACGAATTGAAGAAATGGAATATGAAGTGTTGATTAGTAAGCTTCACAGGTGCTGGCAGGTGGATTTTTTAAATTTTAGACAGAACCAGGTCAGCTTTTTAGAGCCTTTTTTGTTAAGCCAAGCCATGGATGCTCAACTTGTTTTTCCCAGGGGACACTTTTCCAAAATGACAGGAGGCCAGGGGCAAGTAAATAAACAAACAATAATATTTTTTTTCAGTAAATATAATAAATGAATTACCTGTTTTCAGCTTTTATCATTGGCTGCCTGATTCATATTTTCAAAGAAGCAAATGCAGCGGCAGCAGCTCAGCACAGGTCAGGTATCTGCAGGGGCGTTAGAAGACTTTTGAGAATATCTGGGGCTGAGTGCCAAGGCAGGATCCCTGGACCCCCAGACAGAGGCCTGCAGATCCTTCCCTGGTACTATATATATATATATATATATATATATATATATATATATATATATATATATATATATATATATATATATATATATATATATATATATAGATATAGCTCAATTTTTACAAACAAACAAACAAAAAATCCCTGTGTGACTATGTTTATTTTCATTTAGTTTCATTAAAAAAATAATAATTAAAAAAAAGGTTGGCAGGCCATGCAGCACCCTATCACAGGCCAAATCTGGGCTGAGGGAAATAGCTGAAAACTGGGCTATGTTTAGTTTGTCTGAATTTGACCAAGTTTATGCCAAAATGGATGTCTGTTTGGCATAGCAGAAACCCCTCATACAGGCTTAAAAATCAGATCACTTTGCCGCAACCCAGCAAACACTAAGATGATCACTGACTTTTGTTTGAACGTTCAATCAAGTTGTCGCGTTATAGTTAAAAAATAGCTTAAAATCAGCGTCTTATGCTTTTTAATTCTCAACCTACTCTCGACTTTTGTAAGACGTCAGCTAAGTCATCTTTTGAGCAACATTTTGCTAGGTGGGTATTTATGATACAATACAGTACGATACGATACGATACGATACGATACGATACGATACGATACGATACGATACGATACGATACGATACGATACGATACGATACGATACGATACGATACGATATACTTTATTGTCCCAATAGGGGAACTTGTCTTGGGCTCAGATTCTACATTAATGGCCTCACAGTAACAATAAAACAAAGTGCAGATTACCAAAACAGGACTAGGTGTTCCAAATTACACTAATAAATTGCACTTAATTTAAATTGCACACACAACCAAAGAAACAATGAACATGCCAGTTCATATTTCTTTAATTTTTAATGGATTTTTTTGCAGTTATAATGCAGAAATATAGCAAATTTCCACAGCAAAACAAACCAGTATCATATATAACAGTGATACTCAACTCATGGCCTGCGGGCCAAATCCTGTACCCAATAGTGTGCAAAGTGGCCTCACAACCATTTTCTAATTCACAATAAAAATAAAGTGATTCACACTGGGAATTGTTTTTGTATATTTACTATATATAATGTGCCAGAGTGCATAAAATAGCATCAAAATGGAGCTTGGTTATCAAAAAAAAGGTGCTCGTAGAGAATCCCCCACACCCCTGACAAAGGTCCTAACTAAGCTACTAAAATCCTAGAAATGTCCTAAAATCAGAGAAATGTCCTAAAATCAAAAAATGTCTTGAAAACCCAGAAATATCCTTACATTTCTAGAAAAGTCCCTTAATCCTAGATATGTCTTAAAATCTTAGAAATGTCCTGAAATTGTAGAAATATCCTAAAATTCTTGAAATGTCCTGAAATCATAAGATCCTAAAATTACAGAAATGTCCTAAAATATTACACAATCCCTGCAACGGTTAAAGTCTTACAGAGGCACCACAAACATTAATCTTCACATCTATCTCTCAGACAGTAAACAAATAATAGTAATTCACAAATAGCTGAAGGGTTGCTTTCAACTTGACCCGTGTGTGCAAGGTGTGGAAAAATAATAAGAGTGATGCCTTTAGTGGTGTTTTCTCTTCACTCAAAAAAATCTGTATTTCTGAATTCATCCACCCATCAGCCCTCTCACAGACAGAGAAAGAGTCAGAAAACAAGAGCTAAAAAGAGCAAACTGGAGTGTAAAGAGAGCAAATGAGAGAGTGAGAGAGAGAGAGAGATGATGCAGTGAGAGCTGTCATTGATGTGTGAGAACAGCATGGAAGGAAGCCAGACACTTGAGGCCATTTTCACTTCCTCTGCCAACTCTGACAGACTGCCATCAGTACCGCTGAGGAGGATATCAGCCACTCTTTCTCTTATACACACTTCACTTTTTCCACACTTCATCCCAGCCAGATCACGCTACTGTTCTTCCAAGTACCCCAAACAATATGTTATTCTTTCAAAGTCGGATATCAGTGAGCTTAGCATGATGGGGCTGAAAATGACATCAAATGGCTGTTTAATCACTTACACAGCGTGTCCAAAACGTGTTTGCTTATGAAAGGAGTGGAAAAAAGTGAGCAGATCCAAAATATGATTAGTGTTTTTTGGCGGGTGCAGCCGGAAACTTCTTCAGAGTTTCAGAGTTTAATGCTTCACGTTAGTTGTTTGTCACCCAAACTGCCCCGAAACTTTTCCAAAATAGTGCAGGGAGAAGAGAAACGCTGTCTGTGGAGTTTTTTTTGAGTCACATCAGCTTCTCAAACTCTCACTGTGAATAGAGTCTTCATTGGTGCTTTCTGATATAGGCTCTCTGGTGAGTTCTAATCCCTATTAAAGAGGTAGATTATGGAGGGGATTTGTCTTTGATTCGCCTGTCCCACTGCTCTTTTCTGTCAGCACCTCGCTCTCCATATATCCGTCCCTCGCTCTTTTTCTCTGTCTGTCTTGATGGGACGGTCATGGATTGAACAATGATTGCCTCCATGTGTCATCCCCCTCACACTCCCACCCTCAGACATCCTCCTGTGATTATGGCCACATGTGTGAGGGCCCCCGGTCTCCTGAATAGATTTGTTAAAGGCCCCCAGTGGATGAGAGAGGCCCTGGCTCCGTAGCCTGGCCCTCGTGTGCACATCTATCCCCTTTTTCGAGGCACTCTGCATGGGGGGGGGCTCCCTGCCAGTGCCCCCCTTCCACCCACTGCCCCCTCCACTCCTCCACCACGCAGAGATAATCAGGCTTATGTAAAGACGACGTGCTCTTTTGACAGTCATCAGCTCATCAGTGATCCAATCAAGCCCAAATCCGCCATTGTTCGCCCCTCAAAGTGTCTCCAAATCCGCTTGTGCAGGAGAGAGGGGCTGCGCTCTTTATCCTGCCAATCACTCCTGACATTCCTGCCCCTGTTGCCATGGCCCGGGGTCAGAGGTTGGGAAAACACAGAGCATGAGCTGACTCGGGTAGAATGGCAGGGCGCTAAAGGAGGGACTCTCCGCGCAACGGCCCCATTGGTCAGCCGGCGCAGGGGGTAAATGTAGACAAGTTAGGACTGTATAGCCCCGCTGAGAGGGCCAGCCGGACAGAAAGGGACGCAGGCAGGGGGGAGGAGAGAGAAGGGGGGATGATGAGGCAGAGAAAGGGCTGAGGGAAGAGAAAGAGGGCAAGAGAGGTGCGTGTGGAGAAAGGAGGAAAAAGAGGGTTAGGGAGGGACAGTGTTTGATTGCCAAATAGGCTTTGCGGAGCTTGACCTCGAGGGGCTCGCAGAAGAAAAGGCCTGACACACAGTTAAAGAAATAATGAACACGCCAGTTCATATTTCTGGAATTTTGAAAGGATTTTATGCAGTTTAAATGTAGAAATGCAGCAAATTTCCACAGAAAACTACCCTCTATTATAAACAACAATGATACTAAACTCGTGGCCCATGGGCCAAATCTGACCCCTGATAGGTTGCTGGGTGGCCCCCCAGCCATTTTCTAATACACAAAAAAAACACAGTGATTCACACTGGGAATTGATTCTGTACTTTTAGTTTGCATAAGGTGCCAGAGTGCATAACAGCATCAGAGTAGAGCTTGTTTTTTTTTAAAAAGTGCCAGTGGAGGATCCTAGAAGTGTCCTAAAATCCTAGAAATGCCCTTAAATGCTGGAAAGATCCCGAAAATCCTAGAAATGTCGTAAAATCCTAGAAATGCCCTTAAATGCTGAAAAGATCCCAAAAATCCTAGCAAAATGTTTTAAAATCCTCACAAAATGTCTTAAAATCCTAGATGCATCCTAAAATCCAAGACATGTCCTAAAGTGTGTGAGGAATGTCCTCAAATCCTATACATATCGTAAAATCCTGGAAACATTCTGAAATCCTAGAATTGTCTTAAAATCCTAAATGTCTTAAACTCTGAGAAATACCCTGAAATCCTCGAAATGTCTAAAACTCTAAGAAATGTTCTAAAATCTTTAAAACATCCTAAGGTCCTCGAAATGTCCTAAACTCTGAAAAATGTCCTCAAATCTGAGAAATGTCCTCAAATCCTACAAACATTTATGGGCTGCTGCAGATGGCCCCTGGCTCCTGCCATTTTGCAAAAGTGGCCCCTAAGCAAAGCAAATTGAGTATCCCGATATCTAGCAACAAAGATTTGATCTGTGTGTGTGTGTGTGTGTGTGTGTGTGTGTGTGTGTGTGTGTGTGTGTGTGTGTGCGTGCTCACTGCAGAGCTGTAATTTGAAATGGAAATGTACCTCCCAACGCAAGCTAATACATGTCATAGCAGGATAAGCGGGGCAGTGGGTTAAATCTGTTGTGATATCGTCAAAAGAATAATTTTCTGTACCCAGTGTATACGTAAGTGAGCAAATGTTTAGCCGAGACAAGATATCATAGGGAATTTACGCCATTCACTGTTCCTCCACAGGGATTAGTGGAATTAAGCGTTTAACACAAAAGCAAAGTTTCAAAACTCATGAGTAATTCAACAAGCTCCACAATTCCAAGTTTACCGAGCGCAGCTTCTGAGCCCGCAGTTATTGTGGCGCTGCAGCTGCGAGTGGCAGACAGACAAACAGCAAACATTGTCAACGCCTTTTAAAGGAGACAAATTTAATATACAGGGAAAATACACACAACAACTGCTATGAAAGGGGTGGGAGTGAGGAGTCTTTTCTCTCGCTGCCTGCCCATTCATGGCAATAATCTGAGGGAAGCAGCAGATTAGGACAGAGGGAGGGATCGTGGCCGAGTGTTCGCATCGCTGCCTCCTTTCAGCCATTTTGAAACAATGTTTATGCACTGGTTTGTTATAGCGCAGCAACTTAGCTCAGTGCGCTGCTGTGAGAGTCCTGAGGGGGCTGAGGACTCGCTGCGTCTTTGTCCCTGCGTCCATTGAGGTACGCTGGTGTATTAGAGTGGGGCGGAGAAGCTGCACAGCATTCATTCATATGTGATCTCTGTGAATTTGTGCCTCGGTTTGTGAAATACCTGCGAAATGTTGCCGGAGTGTCTCATCACAGTCACAGTGTCAGTTTATACAGATAATGTTCACACACGCGGAAGAAAACCAGCTCTCACTTCCACTTTTTTAGTGACCAAAATTTTCTTTATGGCATTTGTACTGCATAAAATATCTGCCTCTATCAATATTTTTTCTTTATAAGTTATCCCTTAAAGTCTTGCTTTCTGGAAAAATCAATTCTCTCATGAATTTAAAAAAATGTGTCAGTAATTTTGAATTTACCATAATTTATGTTTTCTTGTCAGTTTTCTTGTGCTGGCTCAGATGCCTTTCACAAGCTATTGAACTCAAGCCAATCTGCTCAGTTTTCAAAGGGTTAAAGCATTAAAGATTTATTTAAAAACTGGTAAAACTTCTGCATGTTTGGTGAGGGACTAAACCTCAGACTGATTGCTTAGGTACATCAACCAAGAAACAGGTCATACCAGAGCAGAAAGACAGATGTTTTTTAAGTCCTTGTTAATAAAATGTATTTCTAAAAATGTTATTTTTTGTGAGAACAGATTCCAGACTATTGCATTTCTCTGCCTTGGTGAGGTTCTGTTCCAGTCTAGCAAAGTATATTATTTGCTCTCAAATTACTATTTGCATAATCACATTTGCATTACGTTTCATTTTATGTTTTGTAAAAAGTTTTCTTTTGCATATTAATGTGCTTATTGTTTCTTTTAGTTTTCAAATAAAGAAATGTTAGAGGAGCCAACCACTGTTTTTCCCCGACTTATTCATGTCTAGTTTGCTTAAACCGGTTACCCGAATCGACCATTTTCCGTTTATTTTTTCTTGCGTTGCGTCTCCGTTGTGTTAAAGGAGGGCTGAGCGGCAGCCGTCTTACGTGTGCTTGATGGTTTGAGTCATGTGAACTTGCTGTGAGCTGAAAACTGTTGCAGAGACATTTTGATTTGGTTCATGTGTAGTGTTGGTTTAAAGGTGCTATATAAATAACGTTAGTATAATTAATGTTGGTTTATTCATAATTTGCTGACATATTTTGTGACCATTCTTTTTTTTCTTACATTTTACTGCACTACCCTCCCTGATACTGCAGTCTAGCTCCACATTGTTCTCTGTTCCTTTAACTGGTGACTTGATTTATGCATTAACCGGACTATTTACTCCACCCCTTCTCTACTAGGGCTTGCATTTAGGTTATTTAAATTTCTTGCTGCTAATTGGTTTGATGATGACAAGTTTGAATTTATCATGTATAGCGGTCTGTGGCTTCAGGTCAGTCTGGGATGTGCAGTATCACCTGGTAACAGTTGGTGTTGTCGGCAGGATTTATGGTGGTGGTGGTGGCAGAAGAGCAGATCTATCCACTTCAGGACACTTCACAGTCTCTACAGTGGACACCAGTCGGGGCTACAGAGGACATTCAAGCCATCATGGATCAGGTAGGCAGCTTCAGGCTGAAATTTGAACAGTTTTCACCAAAGAACTATTTCTGCTTAGGCAGGGTCATCTAATGACTCCCTTGTGTCCTCTCCTGTCCTGAGACGTTCCCAAAGAACTACTTTCTAATTTCAACATCCACGACAGCTGTACAGGGGTGAGTTTGTGTATAACTTTGTATATAACCCAAGCTCTGCATATTTAAGGGCGGGGCATCTTGAGTGACAGGCTGTCTGCCAGGTGTTGATGTATGAGTCAGATCGCCCCCTCATTACTCCACAACTCCGACTTCTCGCCCAAAATGGTCACTTTTGGCTCCAAAAATCAAAGGTTGTGCATTCCACAAACCAATGTATGACGTTATAGTGGCTGCATCAGCTATTTATAGCATTTAGGAGTTTGACACACAAGGCCACCAAGCGTCCAGCCTCACAGAGCTGCCAGTGTGGCTCCACAGACGTGGATCCTTAAATGGCCTTTAAAGGCATTGAATTCATTATTCTAAAAATAAGGCTTTAACTGGTATTAGTATTGTTTTTTTCTGACATTGCATGTAAAATCTCAAATAACTCGTAAAAACCCCTTTTAAAAATAATTTCCAAAATGCCTGTTGATTTAAAGAGAGCACATCAGGATGTTGGAACCAACAACACTCATGTTTTGTTTTCAGTCAGGATGCTCCGAGCAGAGCATCCACTGTCTGCTAGCGCACTATCGGTGTATGCTGGACGATGTAGGGAAGCATAGATTCAATAAAAATTGTGTATTTAACCAGAATTTTGCAGTAAAGAAAACCAGTAAAGGAAATGCATAAAAGGCTCAGCACGATGGAATCAGGGCAGAGTGAGAAACAAAAAAACACCAACAAAATCCTGTCATCCCCCTGTGTGCACCACAAGACAAAAACCCACATTTTATGATACACTTAACATTTTGACAAAAATGTCCCAAAGTAATTGCTGTCATTGCTGTCTTAAATCTAATTCCAAGTAGCATTAAAAAAAATCTTAACATCTTAAAAAGTCTTAATTCTTACTTGCCTTTAGCTGTAGGAAACCTGTCTTGTGTTAGAACAAGGAAAACAAATCTGCCAGTGCAGGAAAATTATTTCAACCTATTTCCAGTACAATTGCACTGATATAAAGATTTTTTTTAAAGAAATTAGTGTTGGTGCCTTTTAAGAGCATAAATAAATCAGAATACTGTATTAAGAATATTTTTAAAATTATTGATTGACTGCAGAAAAATCTATAATTATATAAGAAATATTTTGAAATGTTCTCACCATACTTATTTTAAGAAAGGGACCATTTTAGGACCAAGAGATAAAACTGACACATCTTACAGGATCAGATGAAGACTCTGTCAGTGTACAGTAAGCAAGCGCTGTCTCTCACTCTGTTGATAGTGATAGATGACTCATGGGTCACATATCTTCACATTGTAATTACACATGAGCTGCACACACGCACACACACGCACACACACACACACACACACACACACACACACCACTATCATTCTACACACACAGTTGCAGAGTAATGTGAGTCCTCATTCATCTGCCCAAGTCGTTTAGGGTAATAGAGCTTAATGGAGTATATTAACCCTGTCCAGCTTGCATCCCTCCTTAGATGTGTGTGTTTGTGAGTGTGTGTTCATGCACGTGCACAGGGAAAGGGAAAACCTGCCAACTGTTTATCTGCAAGGGACACACACACACACTCACACTGGGGGAGCAGAGATCTGGTTTCCCACTGTCACAGATGCTTACCCGCCTCTCCATTAGTGATGTGATTGGAGTGGACATAGAAAACCAGCAGCTTCGTTCCCACAGGGGCAATCTGAGGAAATTATTGCCCCGTTCCTCTCCGGGGAATGTCAGCGCACCAGAAAGAAGCACTTAATCGACTGCTATCACATGCAGCTCTCTCTCTGTCGACCACAGAGCATGCGTTTTTGAGCATTTGCTGTGGATTAATACTTTGTGAAATAGCGTGTGATGATATGTGATCAGTCATGGCACACAGTGAAAGGCTCGGGAGGGATCTCTAGATGTGGAATCAGGAGATCAAACAACTCAGCGGCGTTTACTGGGGAAGTGACAGAGAGATAATCACTGGAGAATGAAGAGTGATACAATACTGACGATCCTCAGTGTGTTTTTATACCAGTTTCTTTGTGCTACAAGGAGAAAATCAGTTTATAATCTATAGAGAATGTGATAGCATTTCATCAAGCTTGTCTGTCCTGATGCAAACACTCTAGGAATGTGACAAAAATATCATATGCTAATTAAGAAAAAAACATTGAAACAAAGGTGTTCACAAGTGATACTCAATTTATGAGCTGTGGGCTGAATCTGGCCCATGATAGGGTGCCAGGTGGCCCACCAACCATTTTCCTATTCACTGTAAAAATAAAGGGAATAAAAGGATGGAAACTGTTGCACGGAGTGCATAAAACAGCATCAAAATACAGCTTGTTTATCAAAAACAGTACCAGTGGAGGATTCCCCGCACCCCCAGACAGAGGTCCTAGCTAAGGCTTCAATGTACTAAAATTCTAGAAATGTCGTAAAATCATACAAATGTTAAAGATCCTAATAATTTCCAAAAACCCTAATATGTCCTAAAATCCTAGAAACATCCTTAAATCCAAGAAATGTCCCAATATCCTAATAATGTCCTAAAATCCTAAAAAAATATCTAAAATCCTAGATATTTCCTAAAATCCTAGTGATATCCTAAAATGCTAAAAACATGCTAAAATCTTGGAAATGTCCTAAAATCCTTGAAATATGTGAAAATCCTAGCATGTCCTTAAATCCTAGAAATGTCCTAAAATCCTAGAAACTTTCTAAAATCTGAAAAATGTCCCAATATCCAAAAAAATGTCCTAACATCCTAGAAACTTCCTAAAATCATATACGGGGCTGAAACATATATGGGGCTGCTGCAACTGGCCCCTGGCCCCTGTTATTTTGCAAAAGTGCAAGTAAAGCAGTTGAGTGTCCCTGGTTTAAACTCAGTAGGATGGGATATCAGGCTGCTGGTGGTCAGAAGTGATGGGAGGTCCAGTCAGAGATGGAACATAACGACAGCATCCAACAGCGTGCACACAGGCAAGCACACTGCTATACAATCTGTGACTGGTCACAAAACTGTGAGCAACCTTTCACCCCGGTCAATAACTGCAAGTTGAGACCTGTGCACCCTCAGCATAGCGCACGCACACACACACACACACACACACACACACACACACACACACACACACACACACACACACACACACACACACACACACACACACACACACACACACACAGACATCCTGTCAGCACTGCTGTCAGGTTGTAATTCCCTAACACACCAGATGATGGCACCTGCGGTCTGAGCAGTGGTTACTGGAGTGGTCATGTGAAACACTTTCCTCTTTTCTTGGTATTCCCCAGTTCAGAAAACCTGAAGTGGACACTGAGATTAAATGTTTTAAGATTTAAGAATAAATATTCACTCTCTGCCTTCCTTTTGATTTCTTTCATGAGCAAACAAAATAATTCACCATCTTTTGTCTTTTTGACCAAAGAAATAACTCGGCGTACAAAGATGTTTGTATAACCTAATCTATGCCAAATTTAGGCCTTTTTTATCATCTTGCTATTTGACTTTTCCTTATTTGTGGGAATTGCTCATGAACATGATTTTGAACTGATGCGTCTCACAGTGGTAGAGGAAATGCTTTTTTTATTTAGTAAAAGTAGCAGTGCCTGCAGTGTAAAATCACTCTGTTACAAGTAAAAGTCAAACATTCAGAATATCACTTCATTAAAAGTACTCAGTGTGTAAAATGACCCA
The DNA here is from genome assembly GCF_026936395.1 of Plectropomus leopardus. Classification (NCBI taxonomy): domain Eukaryota; kingdom Metazoa; phylum Chordata; class Actinopteri; order Perciformes; family Serranidae; genus Plectropomus; species Plectropomus leopardus. Next base: position 3,423,606 of record NC_142192.1, read on the forward strand.
TCTCAGAATAATAGGAAGAATTGGATTATAATTACTGGATTGTCATTACTGATGTTGCAGGTAGAGGTTAATTTCAGTTACTTCATATACTGCTGGGTAGCTTGTACAATTCCTCATCGGGATCAATGAAGTCTCATCTTACCCTAATCTATAATGCTATAATCATACATAATTTTTTATTTGTTAATTCTATTTTGTATCATTCCTCTGAATCTATAAAGTACTGCAGCACACTGCACTCACAAAAGAAAAAAAACACCTTATCTCATATTTACTGAGCTCTCATAATTACAAAATCATTAAAATGAGATCCTTTCTTGTAATGACAGTACAATGACAGTAACCAATATAAACAGTCTAATTAGAAGATATTTTCTTGTAATTATGAGATTTTTTTTTCTTGTAAGAATAAGTCACTATCTCATAATTCTCATAATTATCTTAATGATATAAGGTGTCTATTTTTTGTTTTGTTTTGTTTTATTTTGTGAATACAATATGCTTCCGTCACAAAATCATAAGTAAACGAAGTTATCAAATAAATGTAGTGGGGTAAAAAGTAAAATATTTTCCCTTTGAAATGTAGAGGTGCTGAAGTAGAAATTGCATGAAATACTCAAGTAAAGTACCTAAAAATTGTTCTTGAGTGTAGTACTTCAGTAAATGTACTTACTGTGCACCTCTGTTTTTAGAAGTCCAGACAGAGTCCCCCTATAAACATGACTGAATACAATGGACGTTCAAAAGCTCGATCTGTGATTGATTGCGTTCCCTCCTCCAACTAATATGAACAGTTTGTTCATCAAAGTTCTTACAAGGATTTAGAGCTCTCTAAAACCCCCTTTCCTACTGCACGAAAAAATCCACAAACACCCACTAACATCTGGCTTTTTTTATTTAATGGAAATGTTTATAATCGGCACACACACACATGGTTCAAATGACTCTGCAGGAGTCACAGGTATTAATCAGCTCCAGCTCAGATCAGCTGTGATGGAAACACCCGGGTGGACGCATTGATTTCAACCCCTTTACCAGTAAGTGCAATTGTCTCGGGTGGTTAGTTTAAGGACCCATTCCCTCTTTTTGATTCCCCGCCATGTGGTAAGCCCCAGCCCTGTCCTTATTCCCTTGCCTGCCCAAGTGCTAATTTTATTATCATATCATTTTTCGATACTAGTGCCACAGCATTTTAGCTTTCTGTTTGAATATTTTATTGTTTTTGTTGAATGAAATTCTTCTTTTAAATGGAAAAACCATCTCTTGCCCTGTGGTTAAGACGAACCTGTGTGACCTTGCAAATTCAAAATGTAGCTTTTGAATTTCCGGGGGGTGAAATTCCCCCAGGTGGTGATGTTGCAACAATTCTGATCCCTCCTGCAATATTGTTCATGGGGAGTTAATTTGAGAGATATTATATGAACCATTGTATGGGGATTTTTGTAGGATATCATACGACCTGTTGTATTGGGATACTTTACACTTGATTATTTTGGTTGTATATGAAATGTTGTGCATTACGTTAATAGGTTGATGTGCAAACAGTGCATAAGAAAAGCCTCTGTGCTCACAACTTGCTTTTGCTGCCCCCAAGTGGCCGAAAATCAGTTTTTGTAACATGGTCTCATCCCAAATCATCACATATTGCCGCTTTGCAGTTGACCTCTGCGTCTACATATGACGCACACGGTGTGATTATTCTGCTGAGACGTCAACAAACGCACGTGCTGGCACTGACGGTTAGGATTAGAATACAGTCAATATCAGGACAGCACTCTGATTATAGCATCTCTTTTGACACATGGACGTTTCGGGCCAGACGCCCTTCTTTAGTGTTTACATTCAGCAACATTACAGAGAAAGCCCACAAGTGTGGTTAATTATAAGTCCACAAATGAAAATACCTACAGTGCATCCCAGCAGGGGGAGCCAACATTTTTAGGACACAGAATCACAGTAATATGTAGTTAAATGATCAAGAAATAAACAACCAAAAAAAACGGTATAAAAATAGATCAATATGTTAAAAAAATAAGATAATAATAATAACATTATAAACAATAACCATAACAACAACAATAACAATAATAATAATAAAAATTAAAAAAAAGAAAAAAGAAATGAATAAATTAGTTAGTGTTAGGCATAAGAGGTACATGGCTAGGTGTTGGAAAAAAAAAACCCCATCACATTAAGGCAGGACGCAATCACCAAAAGTCTTACACCAAAAGCACAGCAAAAGCATTTGAAGTATTTGATGACTTCGGAATGAGAATGGGATGGTTATTCTAGGTTTAAAGGAAAGAAATTGGTAGATTTTGTAATTGTTACTTTAAACATACAGTACACGGTGAGGTCTGTGGGAAACAAAAAAAAAGTGAAATAGCAGACAGTTAAAGACAAAAGAAACGTTAAAAGCACGCTTCAAAAAACAAGTTTAAGGAGCAGAGAGAGGGTGTAAATGGACATAAATATCAGCAGATCAGGAATAATGAAGAACAAATAAAGACAGAGGGTAACAGTGAGAGGATCAGTGAGAGAGTTAAGACAGGTTAAAAGTGTTTGTTAAAGGCTCTATCGGTCCCTGTGGACTGAGGCTTCAACAGCTGAATAATGTATGTCCGCTCCCGGAGTAATGAAGTGGAAGTGATAGGGAGGAATACGGCTGGCCTCCCAGGGCTCAACGCAAACTGTACACACTCTTAAGAGCTGCCTGTAGCCTAAACCTGTCTCCCTCTCTGCCTCTGTCTGTCTCCGTCCACTCCTTTCACGCACACACTGACACACACGCACTGCACAGCGGCTAAGAGGGTTAGCTTGTCTCTGTTCTCGTGTCCTGCATCATTGATGAGGAAGACCAGGGCATTTATAGTATCCCACTCAGAGTTGAGCAGCTCCAGATCTTCCATGAGGCTCTTATTAGACAGCAGCAGAGGCTGCAGCAGATAGCATGGCTGCTGCTCAGTGGTCAGACAGGTACCCGGTGTTGGCAGCCTTGTTTGTGGATCATATCGAGCCTGCTTTGCACTTGTACTCGGTTGGTGCTATTGTGCTTAACAAGAGCCAGTCGCTGTAGGCCGTGTCATGTGCTGAACAGAAAGGGCTATTTTCTTTCCTCATGATCCATTTATTGCCTGTCTTCCTCTGTCCTCTTCTTTCTCTCTGAATATCTCCTCTGTTTCTCAGCAGAGGATGGAAAAAGGTGGCAAAGTTACCTTGTGTTACCCCTGTCTTCATGTGTCTGATGATAGAACACTGCAAGCAGAGAAGCCCTCATTTTGTTTCACTTTACTTCCAAAAATGTAACTACATTTAAGAAGGAATATCCTATAGCACATAAACACTACCTGAATACATTTTCCTATATAGTAAATGAACTGTTTGACATTTTGGGGAATACTTTTATTGGCTTTCTTGTCAAGCGTTAGATGAGTTTATGTGCTTTGAGGTTGAAGTGGGAACAACATGGAAGCTACAGAGAAGATGGGTTGAATTTCAATGTAAAGAGCATTTAAACAAGAGGCTGATAGCTGTTAATTTATATTTTTAAATATAATTTTAAAATATATTTTATACATAAAATGTTTCTATATTTGTATATTTAATCTAGGTAACAATACATTGACATCGGTTAGCATTACAACCATATTACACTTTACATTTGATCAAAAATTGATATTTAATGTGTGAATTAATAAAAAGTTTCTTACCATTAACTGAACATTAACTATGGCCCACCATGTTTATACATTTATGACAGCAAGTCAGCAACTTGTGTTATAAAATAACGTTGTATTATGTTAGTATACTCGCCTGGCATGCTTTATAGTTAAGTTTGCTTGTTTGCTACAACTAATAAATGCATTTACTAAAATGGGCAACTACTAAGAGTTAATGATAGCTACTAGGAACAAAATAACAAAATATATACTGTCAATTGTTGACATTGACAGGCACAGCTCAAGCTCACTAACATGTTATATTTTGCATTTTTACTTAGGGTTGGTCAGGGGTACCATTTCTTTTGTTGTACTTGGGTCAGTTCTTCTTTTGTTGCTCATTACCTTCTTCCCATGTTTTCGAAAAAATAAATAAATAAAGCCAGTTTGCCCATAGTTAAATAAATAATTTTACTGTATTTCCATCTTTGCTGAGCAACAGTTTTGTGTGAAAGGAAATAAAAGCTTGTCCCATATAGACGCCTGTCAATGATGTAAGCAAATAAAAGCCTGGGTTATTAATTGAAGTTTACAGTATAAAAAGAAGTCTCATTGTAAAGTTTTCAAGGACCTCCATGCTGCTTTCTTTTAACCTGTTGTCCGGACTGTCCGTGGCACTAGTCTGCTCCAGAACAGTGCTCTATTTCACTGGCAATGTGCAAGGAGTCAATGGCCTATTTTTTTAGCAGGTTTACCCACATTTGTAAAATCTGCGTTCAGGTGGAAGGAGGGTATTAGAGGGTAGGAGGGTTTTGTATCTCTTCACAGAGTCAGGCTAGCTGTTTCTCTCTGTTGCTAGCCTTTATGTTACAGATATGAGAGTTAAAGAGAGTGGATAAATGTACATCCCAAATGTCAACTTTTTCCTTTAATTCTTTTTTTAACCAGGAGACTAAACTTGGAACTATTTCTTCTCCACCCTAAGATTGCTTCACCGGAAAGAGCCTCTAGAAAGTCATGTTCTCAGGTTGTTAGAAGCATTCTCACTTCAGTGTGGCTCCTCCACCGAGCTATTATTTCAAGGTGAAATAGCTTAAACCAAGATGAAGGCTCAAAAAGCATCTACATGTTAAACAGTGATTAAAGTTGCATAGATTTCAGACTTAAAGGTAGAAAATATTCAGATGCGGCACACCGTGATTGAAAGAACTTGTGACTGGAGTTGTTTGGCCCAGTCTTCCAAACACTTTGTGCACCACCTGGCCCTCCTTCTCCTCGCACATTAACATGCTTCTATCATTAACCCCCCACGCCCCACCTACTGCATAATAGCTGGAGCTGGATGCAGGAAGGAGAGAAGAAGAGTGTGTTTCCTTTCTCTTTTTTTTTTCTTAAGGAGCATCTTGAATAAATGATTGATGTTAGGGGAGTGAGATCAGAAAGATATAATCACGGTCTAACGAACGCAGAGCCTTAAGAAATATATACTGGAGGAATGCCATAAATTTATAAAGACACCATATATTAATATATAAGTAGTTAATTGAATATTCAAAAAGAGGGAAATAACATAATCTGTGCTCCTTCGTGTGCAATGCTTTATATTCATTGTTTTGAGCAGGAAAGAAGGCAACAAAAGCTCTGAAGTTGAGCATCTATCTATACCTCCCGAGTTATTTTCCCCACGAAGTGTATTACACACAGTCATGTTCATTGTCAGTGGCTAAACAAATTGCCATTCTCTGTGAGTGACACGTGTTTTGTGTGAGGACGTTCGATGCCAGCGCGGGGAGATAACTTCATTTCCCAGCTTTGAGCACAGATGAGGGAGAGACAGTTAGTCCGTGTTCAGTATATGAGCACCTTTCACGGGACAAATGGAATGTCAATCAAGCGTTGGTACACAGATGCCTTCTGCCCGGTGGGGCCCGAGATGCTTTCTGGTGATGCAGCTCTGTTGTTCCAGCCTTACTCTGGGTGCACTGGGAATATTTTGTCCTTTTACCCCTCCATATCCCCTCGCTCCATTTCAGATCCCCTGGCTATTAAGCGTTCCTTCTGCTCCCCAAGTTTGCCTCTGTAGGCCTTGCCGCTTGTCCACAGCCATTTCTTCATGTTGTGCGTCTTGCACGGAAAGTTTCTTACCCGACTCTCCTTTTGTCTCATTTCTTTTTCCCCTATGTAACCTCTCATGGATTTCCCATTTTGATTCTCCCCTCTATTTTCTCCAATATAAATGACTGTAAAAAAATTATTAGGGTTGGAAGAGGGGATGATTTTTATATTTCATTTTGCTTAAAAAAAATAAAATAAAAAGAAAGAAAAATAAATCCCTCCCCAAAATTATCAGCATGCTCTCTGGACCCTTCCTTTGATCTAGGAAAAAAATATTCTTCCCCTAAAAAATACTTAAAAATAACAAAACAAAGAGCTGCCATTAAAAGACAATGACAAGAGTGAACAAGGTCTGTCCTAGCTGTTTTCCAGAAGTCATATTTATGTATAACCAATGTGCAGCAACAAATATGTTTTTATAGGAAACATAATTCCAAACAGACTACATCCTCTGTTTACATAATGAGGAAATATTGCCACTAAACTTTTTTGGAAGTCGAATTAAATGTTTAAACTGATGCTGTTAGTAATACGTTGACTTGCAAAGAGCTTAAATTGTTTCTGCCAAAGTATCCAATATTGTATTACAATATCTTCTTTGTCTGACGTCATTAACTTTTTTTAGTTATGTTGAGTCACAGCTCCTGGTTAAAGGCTTTTTATGCCACAAAGAATTAATACTTTGAAACTTGACCCAAAAATGAGCAAGAAATTCGTAAAAATGTACAAGCTATTACCTGAAATTTGTAATGAATCAATAAAATAAAATATAATAAAAGAAGATGTTTAAAAATGATTTAGGAAAAAAATGCTCAAAAATTATAATACTTTTGTAACATAATTTTAAATATGTAATTGCCATAATAAGAAATTCACATTTTCCCCACATTTTTCTTTTTCTTTTTTTTCTTAGATATTTTCCCCTGGCTTTTTGAAATTCATTTTCTTAATCTACTGATTTCTTGCAATATTTGAAACATTTATTACCAAAGTGCTCACTGCCTTTTCCCCATGTTTTTGAAAGAAATCACACCAATTTGTTTTGGGTTCGGAGGTTAAATATTTGTGACAGGTGTCTGAACCCATAGAAGACTGATGCTGCTCCAGGTTTCAAAGGGTTAATATAGCCAAAACCCCCTGTTTGCTATGTAAAGATATAGTAGAGTGATGGTGTCCCCCTCAGAGAATGAAGTCACACTCCCTCTGTGCGTGTGTTAATGCTGTTGTTAGCACCATTCACGCTGGTAGCACCACTAGCATGGATGTAGTAAATCAGAATCAGAATCAGAATCAGAAAAAGATTTATTGCCAGGTATAGTTAACACAATACGAGGAATTTGTTCTGGTGGGTTGGTGCAACATAAATATAGAAAAAAACCCAAAAAAAAAAACCAGATAAAATAGAAGATACAAATATAAGATATAAAAAGTACGAGTCTAGCAGTGCAAAACAAAACAAGTAACACAAGTAACAGTGTAACAGTGCAAGAAACAGAACCATGGAATTAAAGTGTTATATACAAGAATGGTTGGAGTGCAAGATATATATTGATATTTACATTGAAATTCACATTTATACAGGTTTGAGTGCAACTTTATGGTGTGGATGTGCCGCATGACCAGCAGCAGTGCCGGTGATGTGCATTAAAGAACACGTTAATGTAACGTACAGTCTATGAGGAGAGTGTCAGTGGGGGACCTGGGCCTTGTTTATGAGGCCGGTGGCAGACGGGAAGAAACTGTTCTTGTGGCGTGAGGTTCTGGTCTTGATGGACTGAAGCCTCCTGCCAGAGGGGAATGATTGAAAGAGTTTGTGTCCAGGGTGGGAGGGATCAGCCACAATCTTACCTGCACGCCCCAGAGTCCTGGAGGCGTACAGGTCCTGGAGGGAAGGCAGACTGCAGCCGATGACCTTCTCAGCAGAGCGGATGATACGCTGCAGCCTGCGCTTGTCCTTGGCAGTAGCTGCAGCGTACCAGATGGTGATGGAGGAGGTGAGGATGGACTCGATGATGGAGGTGTAGAAGTGCACCATCATCTTCACTGGCAGGTTGAACTTCCTCAGCTGCCGCAGGAAGTACATCCTCTGTTGGGCTTTTTTGGTAAGAGAGCTGATGTTCAGCTCCCACTTGACTCATCTCCATCAGAGATGAGCCCAATGAGGGTCGTGTCGTCCGCGAACTTCAGGAGCTTGACAGACTGGTGACAGGAGGTGCAGCTGTTGGTGTACAGGGAGAATAGCAGAGGGGAAAGAACACAGCCCTGAGGGGATCCAGTGCTGATGGTCCAGGAGTCAGAGATGTGTTTTCCCAGCTTTACATGCTGCCTCCTGTCAGACAGGAAGTCTGTGATCCACCTGCAAGTGGAGTCTGGCACGTTCAGCTGGGAGAGCTTGTCCTGCAGGAGAGCTGGGATGATTGTGTTGAAGGCAGAGCTGAAATCCACAAACAGGATCCTGGCATAGGATCCTGGGGAGTCCAGGTGCTGGAGGATGAAATGCAAGGCCAGGTTAACTGCATCATCTACAGACCTGTTGGCTCTGTAGGCAAACTGTAGGGGGTCCAGGTGTGAGTCAGTAATGTCTTTGATGTGTGGAAGCATGAGGCGCTCAAATGACTTCATGACCACAGAGGTCAAGGCGACGGGTCTGTAGTCATTGAGACCTGTTGTCCTCAGCTTCTTGGGAACAGGAATGATTCCCTGACAGGCCCTGACAAACCTAGGCAACGGTTTGCCATCAGTCAAAGTTGAGCGTCCGCGGCCCTCGTTAATTTCTTTAATTTAAGCTTGAAGACAGTAAAGCTTGTCAGTGGATGTAATGACTCTGATTGGCTGTGTAGCTCAGCACGCTAAGAGAAACGGAAGTGAGGGATGTAAAGAAAGGGCTAAAGTCAAAAGGGAGTGAGGTCAAAGCAAACTTGTTGTACAGGATTGTTTTTTCTTTAACAGAAATGTTTCCTGATGATTTGTGTTGTTGGTAAATCTGCTGTTCTGTAAACATTGGATTGTGCTGTTGATGTGCTAACTGGCATCAAGACAGCCTTCTGGTTTCCCTTTTAAAATAGCGATAACAGATGACCACCGTCTGCTGATGCGGAGGGATTTTTCCTCTCACGCAGGTGCAGAACATACGTGCTGGTTGGCTGTTGGTGTGTTGTGGATCTGTACAACTTTTTGGCCGAGACACGGCGGTGTGAGGCAATGTAGTAGGGGGCCGCTAGCTATGTGTTGTCAGTTTGATGTGTCACAGCCTTAAGAGTCCTGGATACATTGTTTGAGGTTGAACCCAATTCAATGCTGTTAAGTGGCGCATGAAGCCAAAAACAGTCAACTGCCGAGTATAAAATTACACCAATGACTAGCACTGCTGCAGCCGAGCCAGCTACTCCCAGTCCAGCCCTCCGCTAACCTGAATGGGGATAAAATCAGCCTGGTAGTGAGATGAATCCCTTCATGGGGGTTGTCAAGCTCAAAAAATGCATCCATTGACTGACAGTGTCTTTCCTAATGTTAGTCTATGGGATGAACTTATTTTGGACCCAAATGCATCACATGACGGACTCTGCAGTTGTAAATACACTATTTAGCCACTATGAAAGTTGGCTCCCAGGCTTCACTTCCTGGGAGCCTGGCTGTTGGCTGCTAGTCACTAACTCAGCCACCTCCATGTTGAGAACTGTATGCAGTGTGTTGAAGTTTTTGGTTATGCCTGGTCATGATGACTGACTTTCATGACATAATGAGTCATCGGAGACCCAGCTGGCAAATTTTGGTTCTAAAAATTTTGTGAGAAAGGTACAATGCAGTTAATGCAGTGTTTTACTAATGTTTTCAGTGGCAAGTTTTCTTTTAGTTCCCACAACGTTCTTCTTAAAGTTAAGGTATATATGTATATATATACATGTATATATGTATATATATACATGTATATATGTATATACTGTATACAGTATATGAACATATCACATATTACATTACATTTTTATTTAAAAATTGTTCTGTAATCTCAGGCCTCAATAACATGTTCTTAATGTTGTTTCGAAAATGTTCCTCCGTTGTTCTCATGTAACATTGTGGGAACGTTTTGTACGAACATTCTAGGATCTGTCACCTCTCAACATCACCAAAACATCCTCAGAATGTTGCAGTTATAACGTAATGTCTTAGTCAGCATTTAACCTCAAAGGGACATTAGTTAAAATTATGATGAACATCCTTTAAAGGTTCTTTGAACATTAGATTGAAATGTTCTCTTAAAACACTATTGCATCTTGCAGGTAATGTTACCTAGTGTTGTAGGAATGTTCCCTGCTAGCAAGGGAAGCTTCTTCCAGGAAGCTTTCAAAGCACAGTCAAGTATCTACAAAACTTTTGTAGATTTTAACATTTTTATTATTATTATTATTTTTACAATAAATCTCCACAGATTCTAATAAACGTGGAATGAGAAAAACATTAAAATCTCTTTCACCAACAAAAAACTACTCCCTTCTCTTTTCCTACCTATTAATTTTCACATGATCCCTAACTTCTTTCTTCTTTGTCTTTTAGTCATCTGTCCCTATAAATCTCTATTTCTGTCACTTTTGCTCAAAAATATCCCATTATATATAACACCACAAATTCCTTTAACATTTTTCCCCATCCCCTTCACACCCTTCGTACTCTTCATCCTCCCTACCTATAAAAAATGAATACGGGTCTTAAGGTGTTTGGAGAAGAAATGAGAGAAATGTTTCCACTTCAACCAGGACGGCTTAAGACTTTGTTATTAAAAACATGACAAGCCATTCAGTTGGTAAAGGTGCTTACTCAAGGGAATGCACCGAGTGTTTATTCTTTGATTAATTTGCTTGGAGGAGACCTGAAATCTCCCCACTCATGAATATGTGGATGACAGGGAGATTTCTCCGTGGTGACAAGTTATCTAAACTACAGGGCAAAACGATTATGCTAATATCAGGTTGTAGTCATCAATCATCTCGTGTCAATGTGGTGTCAAGGCATCACGTTCCTGATCCCCCCTCTGGCCATAGAGTGTGTAGGCGTGTGTGTGTGTGTGTGTGTGTGTGTGTGTGTGTGTGTGTGTGTGTGTGTGTGTGTGTGTTGATTTGTGAAAGGAGAATTGATCACATTCTCATTACGCCTGGGGACTGTTGGTGAGGTTGCTTTTGCGCGTGCGTGGAGGCTGTTCTCGTGGATCAGAGATGAAAGAAAACTGGGAGGGAATTAATTAGGTGAGTTTCTTCATCTTGATATGAACGCTGGAGTGTACACACACACACACACACACACACACACACACACACACACACACACACACACACACACACACACACACACGGAGTCCGGGCTGACGTCAGAGAGACGCGCCTTAAAACCAAAGAGCGCATCACAGGGAGATGCATGGTTTGATCACACACACATACACACTCACACACGCGCACAGGCTTTGGACTGTAGTTGGGATACTGTAGAAGCTGCAGCAGCGTGGTGAATGAGGCGGAACTGGAAAGAAAGCCAAGGACTAACTTTTGAAGACTGTTAATCGCGGTGCGTAAAATGAAACTGGTGCGTAAATGCCTGCGCGGTAGATGATATCCAGATTTTAAAAACTGAAAAGTTGATCAGCGAACTACAGCTCAGAGGCAAAAGTCAACCTTTGGCACGGATGCTGTTGGATGTCTCAGCGGATCTGCGCTTGTGCTTTTGATCTTATTTGAGCCATGGCTTACTCTCAGCTGGGATACCCCTACTCCACCACACCGCAGGTACAGTCAATATGTAACGTTTTTGTCTTTAGACTTATTGTTCATGATAGATTGTAGACTAAAACCACACTGTTAAACTATCCACAAACATTTCAGAATGCGTAATTGCGCACCATAGTCATTTGTTTTCTTCACGAAATGCGACAAAATCAGTAACACGGTAGTATTTGTCAGCGCATTTTCTACTTCGGTATCTAGAAATAACGCAAATTAGCGTTTTCAAATAAATTACGAAATCATAATATTTAAAGAAACACAAAATTAAACAACTTAACTTGAACTGTAGAGTGTAGTGTGAACGCCTTAATATACTTAAAAATGATTCTGTTTGTCAGTAAATACATTTCAATAACTTTCTTAGTGACAATGTCACGGGAAAAAGAAAGTTAATTTTGCATTATTTCCCGCCAAAGTTCCTGATGACCTCCAGCTCTCTGGCCGGCTGTCTGGAGCCGGGAACGCCTCCGTCACACCCAGTGCTGCGCTCCCCGGCCCACCAGCTCACCTCCGGCACCGGCATCGGAGTCTACAGCGGAACTTATCCAAAGAGCCAAGGTTATTATAACAGCTGCACCAGCGACGCCACCGCGCTCTATCCCAGAGTGAGTTTCCTTTTGAATTATAGCTCATTATTGCTATCATTTTTCTTTTTTTCAATGCGTAATTGCGCACAGTCACAAAATTTTCTAGAATGATATGTGAATATATGAGATGGAGGAAAAAAAAATAAAAGTTAACATGTAAGTCACTTTTTAGTGCCAGAGAACATTTATGTCAAAATCTGTTCAGATATTTTATGGATTATCATTAAACATATATTTATATCAATGATATGCGGATATTTCCAGGGGACACTAGACCCCAAAGATGGAGCTGCATCTGTGGGGACATCTCAGACTCAGACTGCCTACTATCCTTATGAATATACATTTGGACAATATCCATATGACAGATATGGGTAAGTAAACGCTTCATAGTATAGCTTTTATTGCCATTAAATTAAACTTTAATGTCTCCAGTCCATTTCAGACTGCTGACTCCCTGATGAGAAATATTTCAGGGTCTTTAGTTTATTTGTAGTGACCTCATATTCTTTAACGTCTTGGCATCATTACAATTATTACATTCTAACTATTATATTTATTCTGGGATTTAGCACCTGGAAATCAGATTATATGTGGGGTTTTTTGTACATTATGGTGTGATCTCTCTCCTAAGACATCATTTCTATATGATTAAAAGTCAATCATACAATTAAGGGAGACCTTCCTATATACCAGATATCTTTCACTTATTTTTGGTATGATATTGCCAAATATGATTTTGATTTTTACCATTTGGCTCAGGTATTCCTGCTCTGATAGCGTTTCCCGTCGTAAAAATGCCACCCGAGAGACCACCAGCACCCTGAAGGCTTGGCTACAGGAGCACCAGAAGAACCCGTACCCCACAAAGGGAGAGAAGATAATGCTTGCCATTATCACCAGGATGACTCTTACACAGGTAGTTTTCTCAAAAACTCACAGATTTAAGGAGACTTGGATCATTTTTCTTTTGTTTTCCCGCAGTCCATTTTACATTTGGCCTTTTTTGTGTTTACTTTACATATTAAACTCTTACTGTTTCAGTTTCCTTCACTATCTTCTTTTCACTCCTGTATAATGTGTTATTTGTATGATTTGTGTTCCTATCTGACCTCCACCCCCTCCCTCCCTCAGGTGTCTACATGGTTTGCCAATGCACGCAGGAGGCTGAAGAAGGAGAATAAGGTGACATGGTCACCGCGGGCTTGTAAAAGCTCTGATGACCGGGGCTGTGACGATGACAGCGACGAAGCTGAGAAGCCACTTAAAAATGACAAAGAACTTCCTGGTAAGTAGAGCCTAAATCAATCCCTCAGCACGTTTTGCTTGTTTCCACATTTGCTCAAAGTTGCATGCACAGACACAGCTTTATCTGTGTGATTCATTATTGCAGATCAACAGTGTGCAGACCTGCAGAGTGACCTTGAGGACTTCGACCTGCTGGAGTCAGACGGTTCTGACTGCGAACCAAAGCCTCAGTTTCGACCTGAGGACAGTGACGCAAACACAGACCTCCCACATGGGCATCTCACACACAACGCAGACCCACTGCACGGAAAAGAGAGATTATCTCCAGACTGCCCAAAACTCACACCAGTTCAACAGCAAAACAACGCCTTCTATCCTAATCCAGACCCTCGAAGTACACATACCAAGCCCAAAATCTGGTCCATCGCTCACACTGCTGTGTCTTTGGACGGCAGCTTGCAGCCAGAGTATCCTCCCTGCATGCTGTCGTCAACCGGGTCCTCCTCTCCTGGGTATCCATCAAATATGGCGCTTACCAAGTCAGACAGGGAACAGGAGTCACCAGTCGCCACGCTCAGAGAATGGGTGGATGGAGTTTTCCACGGTCCTCCTTTCCAACAGCCCAAACCAGCTGAGGTGTGGAAAGGCTTAAATGAAGCTGTGATAGACAGCAGAACACCCGGACACTCCTTTGAACTCGTAAGGTCTACGTCATCTTTGTAGTCCACGAAACACACTGTCAACGGAATATCTTAAAGACTGATGGACTTGAAACTAAAAGTTGATATTTTGTTGTTGTGACTTGACCAATTGACCGTTCGTTAAGCGCCATTCCCATTAGTTACTATAACGTCTGTCAAGCTTTTCATTCTCGAACAGCACATACAGAGTTTACAGTGATAGCAGAGGCACTCAAAATTTTTAATTGTCAAATCAATGAGTCCTTGATTCCAGACCAACACATTCTCATCCCAACTCGTCAAATATCGGTGCTTGGTCAGTAACGTGGATGTCTACACACTGGGTATCTTCCTGCTTCTGCTGATGACAGTCTTGGATGACATTTCAATCTATACCTGTTAAATGCATTGTGTCATTTCAAAATACACTTTGGGTTTTACAGAAAATGTACAGATTCTGCGCATTAGATGCATACAATATTTTTCAAAATAAACTTAAAAAGTTGGTAAAAAATCTCATTACATATCTTTCCTTGTGCTGAAAAAGCACATGGTTGGGTTTAGAAAAAATCATCCTGGTTTGGATCAACATTCAAATGGGAAGTGAAAAGGGAGCTCAAGGGTGAAAGTCCAAGGTTTGTTGGACCCATCCACCTCCCCCTATGCCTTTCCTTCGTGGACTTTACAGCTCTTAATATTACATTGTTTGCGGTGGCATTACAAATTGATGCCAACCTGCAGCGTTACAACTGACGCCGACCTGCAGCATTACAACTGACGTCACCCGGCGGTGTATCATACTGGCAGGAAAGGTGCTTTTTTGTGTCAGTGTATGATGCCAAAGTAACTGACAAAGAACAGCATTTGATGAGTTGGGAATGAGGATGAGGACAAAAGCAGACTTCACAACTCAGGCCAACAACTATTGATTTTGCCATCTGAAATGTAAAAATGTTGGCAGATTTCATTAGCTAGCTAGCTTGCCAATTAAGATTAGCTACAGTGTATGTAAGAAATCCTGCCTTTGGCCGAATGTTTTCCACTTGCAGGAGGTCTTAAATGAGCATTTGTTGTCTACAATTGTGATATTGAGGACTAATGTCTGAATCCAACACATGTAACACTATCCCAGGTAACATTGGTTCAGGCCACCGGAGTTTAGACTTCCTCAAATCCAGAAAAAAACTATTAACATTAGCCAAAACTCTTAATAGCACCCGGGGCTGACTTCCACACAATGGTCAAAAGTTACAGTGGGTGCACTACTTGTGTAACTCAACATTGTAACCCTACAAATAATGTTGCTGGCTAACAACCCTTAGCTTTAGAAGTAATAGAGTGCCCCAGGGAAGATGTTTTTCTGCAGGCCAATACAGAAGCTAACGTTACCCTGGTTCCCTCCTCAAAAAGCCTATGGGATTTTTCCATTGGATTTTGGATCATTGCAGAAAATAAACTCTGTAGTAAACAAGCGTTTATGATACTTACATGTTTTGTTCAGCAAGACAATCTTCACATATGAACACCACTTTCAGGATTTTTGAAGCCTAAATGTAATTACAAGAAGTAAAAAGCTATTGCTAGGCTAAAACAAACTACATTACAGTCATGTCGCCACGGCTGTTAGGCTATAAAACCGTGTTTTGCGCAGCTTGATGTGATGAGGTTCTGTAGTCTCATTTAGCCACTTGTTAGCAACCACCTTTTTTTAAGACACATTAAAGCTTCAAAGTTTGCAACTGGGGTTTTTACTGATGTATTTTATGTCATAGAACAAAATGTGAAAGCCTTTTAAGTTTATGTAATCCACAGATGTCAAGCTTTTAACCAAAATCCCATCCAAATAACCCATTGACTTTGAGATGAGTGAACCTGAGGTGCTGAAATGCAAACTTCCAGTGCAAAGTTCCAGGTTTTAGGACTCATTACGAGGGTACTCGATGCTTTGTTACCGTAGGCAGTAAGCTAGTGAGTTAGATATTCTAATAATTTAACGTTAGAGCAAACAAACCAACAAACCTATTCTTAAACTTTTGATCATGTATTTGGTTTTGCTTAAGTTTGGAAAAAAAGACATCAGTCTTGCTATGGTCCCGTGAACATGCATAGACATCCAAAGTTTGACAGACCCAGTGTCCCCCGTTACTGTGACTGAGCTATGGATGAACAGTTATTGTTTGGGGTATGGGTTTAGCGAATGGTCAATTAACAATGTATGAACCTGCTTTGGCATTTTGACACGCCCTAACTTAAAAACTCTTATGGTCAAATGTCTTCAAGCAAACACACACATGTTCCTGCAGTGAGGTTGTTCGGTTCACTCACATGGAAAATATAC